>NW_028020436.1:0-679 GCF_054177405.1 Leptonychotes weddellii
GTCGGAATTGTTTCCAGTTGCTTGTATTACAATAAAGTTGCTTCTCACCCTGGTGATGTATCTGTGGAGCTCAGAGAATGTATTATTTATATGCTTTCCACACAACCATGAACATGAGGAAGATGCAGTGGAACAATTTTCCATCAATATGGGAATTTCTCTGTCCTGTTAAGTTCCTATTTTATATAGGTGTTTTTGATTTTTTTTTTTTACATTTTTATTTATTTGCGAGAGAGAGAATGAGAGACAGAGAGCATGAGAGGGAGGAGGGTCAGAGGGAGAAGCAGACTCCCCGCCGAGCAGGGAGCCTGATGTGGGACTCGATCCTGGGACTCCAGGATCATGACCTGAGCCGAAGGCAGTCGCTTAACCAACTGAGCCATCCAGGCGCCCTATAGGTGTTTTTGATAGCGCAGTATCAAATATGGGAATATCAATAAAAGACAATTAAAATTATGAAGTTTCTGTGAAGATGGCCACAAGGACATGGGGGTAATAAGGTTGACTTTATGTGGAAAAGTTTGATGCTCATAGCAATAGTAGGGAGTAACCATTGAAGAGAAATCCAGAAGAGTATCATTTATAGCAATGGATTACGAAACCAGCATATACTTCAAATACCTGCCCCTTAATGGAAATGATGAACCTTATTTTATGTGGAAATTAGATCAGCCATGTG
>NW_028020437.1:0-679 GCF_054177405.1 Leptonychotes weddellii
AGTAGTCCCCAGGGGACTCCCCTGGTTGTTGAGTGACCGAGGATACCTTAGCAATGTTCGTGGGTTTCTTAGCTTCTGCCTGGATTCCCTGGAGGAGGGCCTCCTGGTACCAGTGGATGTGGGCCTGTCCCTCGGTTGTGGTGAAGTCCCATGCTGGGCACTCTTTGGGTGCGGCCATATTAGCCCAGGCAGCAGGGTTGATGACTCCCGCTGGTGCGTGCTCTTCCAGGTACTGCCGTGCACCTTTCATTATTCTCCTCCTTTCCTCTGTGTTAAACAGGGTGCAGAGTAACTGTTGGCAGTCTTCCCAGGTTGGCCGATGAGTCTGGAAGAGGGATTCCATGAGGTCTACCATAGCCTGTGGTTTCTCAGAGTAGGATGGGGTGTTATGTTTCTAGTTGAGGAGATTGGTGGTGGAAAAGGGCTGATAATACATCATAGAACAGCCGAGTTGGACCGTCCCGTCTTCATCGCAACTCTCAGATTCCCATGTCTTTCCTACCAGCATTTGGAGGGCATTTGTGCCCGGCCTGGGGTGCAGCCTGGCCGTTGGTCCTGGAGAAAGTGGATCCTTTGGGCCTGGGGGCACTGGTGGATCCTCTGGGCCCAGGGGTGCCGGTGAAACCGATGGCTGTGGAGTGTCTGGAACTGAAGGGCCAGGTATAGATGGTCTTGAGGG
>NW_028020438.1:0-679 GCF_054177405.1 Leptonychotes weddellii
GGGCCATCAGGGTGCTGTGAGCAGGTCCTGGCGCCCCAGCAGGGAGGAGCCCCGCGCTCTCTGGGATGAGGCTTCCCGGGGTCGGCAGGGTGGAGGTTGGTAGGCTTGCGGACTGGGGTGGGTGTAGATGGGCAGTGGGGGTGGGTGTCATGGAGCCCATTGCAGTGGAGCAGAATGCAGTCGAGCCAGGGTAATGATGACGAGCTCATCTGGACTGGCTCCAGATAGACGCCGTCTCTGAATTAACCGATTGAGGGTCTGTCTCTGTTTTCTAGACTCAAACCATGAATTACGTGGGGCAGTTGGCAGGCCAGGTGTTTGTCACCGTGAAGGAACTCTACAAGGGGCTGAACCCTGCCACCCTGTCCGGATGTATCGACATCATCGTTGTCCGCCAGCCCAACGGGAGCCTGCAGTGCTCCCCTTTCCACGTGCGCTTTGGGAAGATGGGGGTCCTGCGTTCCCGAGAGAAAGTGGTAAGAGCATAGGACCTGGTGACCTGGGGCGGGGGGCAGGTTCTCTCTTTAGAGCAAATCATCGTGTTTGTGTCTTTGAAGAATTTATTTATTTATTTGACAGAGAGACACAGCGAGAGAGGGAACACAAGCAGGGGGAGTGGGAGAGGGAGAAGCAGACTGCCCGCGGAGCAGGGAGCCCGATGTGGGGCTCGATCCCAGGA
>NW_028020439.1:0-679 GCF_054177405.1 Leptonychotes weddellii
GAAGACAACTCTAGCTTTTATATAAGCTTTTTGGACCTGACAGTCATAGATGTCTAAATCATCCACGAATGGACATTACAGGTCTATTGATCCCTTGAAAAATATATGAAATATTTTGTGATTTGTTGTTATCGTATTTTGTGCCTTTTTCTGGGTAGAGAATTTAGAGGAGTGACTCTCTAATAGTGTTAGAAATGCTTAGTGGAGGTATACGTTCCAAAATGTAGATTCCTAAGATACATCTCTAGAAACTCTGATTCTATAAATCTGGACGAGGCCCAGATAGCTGCATTTTTCCAAGCATCCTAGGTAATTCTGATAATGGTGCTCCTCAGACAAGGTCTAAAATTTCAACAAGATTTCAAAGGGATATTTTATCCCAGAAAAGCCCAAACAACTCTGTTTGGGGAAAGAAAACTCTTGTATAGATACAAATTATATTTACCCATTAAAAGGTATCAATTTGGGGAATCTGGCTTTGAGGTGACATTTTATTTTTCTCCGTATCCCCGCCAACATCTGTCATTTCCTGACTTGTTAATTTTAGCCATTCTGACTGGTGTGAGGTGCTATCTCATTGAGGTTTTGATTTGGATTTCCCTGATGCCGAGCGATCTTGAGCACCTTTTCATGTGTCTGTTGGCCATTTGGATGTCTTCTTTGGAAAAATGTCTGTTCA
>NW_028020440.1:0-679 GCF_054177405.1 Leptonychotes weddellii
ATGCCCAGGGATGTTGAGCACTTTTTCATGTGTCTGTTGGCCATTTGGATGTCTTCTTTGGAAAAATGTCTGTTCATGTCTTCTGCCCATCTCTTGATTGGATTATTTGTTCTTTGGGTGTTGAGTTTGATAAGTTTTTTATAGATTTTGGATACTAGCCCTTTTTCTCATATGTCATTTGCAAATATCTTCTCCCATTCTATCGGTTGTCTTTTGGTTTTGTTGACTGTTTCTTATGCTGTGCAAAAGCTTTTTATCTTGATGAAGTCCCAATAGTTCATTTTTGCCCTTGTTTCCCTCACCTTTGGCGATGTTTCTAGGAAGAAGCTGCTGCAGCTGAGGTCGAAAAGGTTGCTGCCTCTGTTTTCCTTAAGGATTTTCAAGGATTCCTGTCTCACATTAAGTCTTTCAACCATTTTGAGTCTATTTTTGTGTGTGGTGTAAGGAAATGGTCCAGTTTCATTCTTCTGCTTGTGGCTATCCAATTTTCCCAACACCATTTGTTGAAGAGTGTCTTTTTTCCATGGACATTCTTTCCTGTTTGTCAAAGATTAGTTGACCATAGAGTTGAGGGTCCATTTCTGGGTTCACTATTCTGTTCTATTGATCTATGTGTCTGTTTTTGTGCCAGTACCATACTGTCTTGATGATGACAGCTTTGTAATAGAGCTTGAAGTCC
>NW_028020441.1:0-679 GCF_054177405.1 Leptonychotes weddellii
GTGAAAGTTTTTTGAGACCATGGGGGAGAAAACCAGTTTTTTTCCCCTTTTGCTCCTTTTCCAGCCTTTCTTTCTTTTTCTTTCTTTGAGAGCATAAGCAGGGTGAGGGTCAGAGGGAGAAGCAGACTCCCCACTGAGCAGGGAGCCTGATGACTCTGGATCATGACCCAAGCCAAAGGCAGGGGCTTAATTTACTGAGCCTCCCAGGTGCCCCCAACTCCTTTTCCACTTCTATTCTTGCTTTGGCCTGCACCCTCAGCCCCACGCTACACATGCCTTGTAAATGCAAATGGCATACCTCCCCCTTGAAAGGGACAAAGAGGTAGTGATATCCTTGGGAGGTTTCCTCCTGTACATTCGATAATACCTGGGGAGTGACCCCTCCCTAAACATTCTCCAGGACCTCTGACTCCAAACACCTTGCTGCCAAGACCCCTGGCTTCAGGGATTGAGTAACTAACAAAGGACACCTGGACCCTGTCCTTAGTCTGACCAGTTCCCGGATGCCTAAGAGGACATGTCCATCAGCAAAACCGCCAATAAGAACCCTAGACCCTAAGCAAAGAAGAGACCCATGTTATTTTCCTAGTTCTCAGATGCTCTGTCCCTGCGTGTCTCATTCACTAAACTTTGCTTGTCACTTCCTTCTGGCTCACATTTGATTTCCACCCTACATGAA
>NW_028020442.1:0-679 GCF_054177405.1 Leptonychotes weddellii
GCACCCCTGTGGCGGGGGATGGGCTCAGTGGGAATCAGTCTTTGGGGCTTTTGTTCTCTGGCGCCTTTCCCTGGCGGCTTTCCGCGTCTCTTCCGCGAGTCAGAGCAGAAGAGACCATTTCCAACCCTCTGCCTCAAAGCAGAGAGACCTCAGTCTGTTCTTCAGTGAGCTCTCCAGGCCACACTGTCTCCGTTTCTGTCCGTGCTGCTATAAACTGCAGCGTCCTGGGTTGTGCACCCCTCCGCAGTGCCCCCAGTCCTGCCTCCAGGTTGGGGCACGTCTCTGCCCTTTGTGCTTCTAAAACCGCCAGCCGCTCCCAGTTCGCTCGCGACTCCGCCACTTGGGGTTCTGTCCCGGGGACTGCAGTTCGCGTGCGCGCGACTTCGCTGCTCGGGGTTTCCACCCCTGGGGGTTGCAGTTCACTGGTGGGACTCCGGCGCACCAGGTTTCCATCTCGGAGGCTGCAGTTCGCGTGCACGCGACCGTCGCTTTGGTTTCTGTCTGGGGGGCTGCGGTTCACGTGCGCGCGACCCCTCTGGTCTGGTTTTCCACCCTGGGGGCTGCCCTAAAGTCCTTTCCTGATGCTACCGGTCTGTGAGTCTGTGCCCCGTCCCCAGCATGCAAGGCTGTCACTCACCGGCGGTGTAGGATCCCCACATCCAGGCTCCCTCCCGCCACC
>NW_028020443.1:0-679 GCF_054177405.1 Leptonychotes weddellii
AGAGCCGCCTGGATATTCTTTGCCTGTGGTGTTCCAAGCTCTGAAGTGCTTGAGAGGCTGAGGGAGTTTGTACCGTCCATAGAGCAGCAAGCGGGCAGAGGTCTTCTTCCTTTTCCCTCGTGACCCAGACTTTGGAAGCCTCTTCTGGCTGGTCTTGTTTGGCCTCTGCAGTCCTGAACTCAGAAGCTAAGAGCTGATCTCATGTAGCTTTTGTGGAACCAGCTGACCTTTGTCCCCTGGTGACGGGACAGTGAGCCCCTCCCTGCATTCTCCTCCCTGTGACACCAGAGCACCCAGCGTCATGGGGAATGCGGGGCTGGGCCGAGCGTCCATGGCCTCCTCGAGCTTGAACCTTACCCCAGTCCTTCCCAGAATCTCCATTGAGAGCTGTGCTCGGGGACCCAGCCTGATGTCAGAGCCCTCGGCTGGCCCTTGAGATGCTATGCCTTATATAGGAACAACGGGGGGAACGGATGGGCGATCCCAGGAGTCCTGGGTCTCAGGGAGGGGGTGAGGGGTCCAGGGACTTTGTGTTTATGTTCAGCTTTTTTTTTAAAGATTTTATTTATTTATTTCACAGAGAGAGATAGCGAGAGCAGGAACACAAGCAGGGGGAGTGGGAGAGGGAGAAGCAGGCTTCCCACTGAGCAGGGAGCTTGATGTGGGGCTCGATCCCCGA
>NW_028020444.1:0-679 GCF_054177405.1 Leptonychotes weddellii
CAACCAGGCTCAGGTTTTAACTCTTAGTAACCAAAAGCTTCAAATGTACACTCAATATTTACAGGAATTCTACTATATTTATCTAATAAACTTGATGTCCTGTTCACTAATATTATTTCATAATATCTCTCTCCTCAACCTGAGAAAAATCATTAGATGCTAAATACTTTATCTTCACACTATCAAATCTACAATGAACCAGCACATGAAAATCTAAATTTTATTTTATTTTATTATTTTATTTTTAGATTTTATATACTGGAGAGAGAGAGAGTGAGAGAGAGAGAGCACAAGCAGGGAGAGTGGCAGGCAGAGGGAGAAGCAGGCTCCCCGCTGAGCAGGGAGCCCGACATGGGACTCGATCCCAGTACCCTGGGATCATGACCTGAGCCAAAGGCAGATGCTTAACCGATTGAGCCACCCAGGTGCCCGAAAAACTCAATTTTAAATAACTTAACAAACTCTCCTCAAAAATGTTCTTCAGAGGGATATGATGGGAAAAAAATTGTCCAACTAGAAAATGTTATCAGGTTTTCCATCTACCTTCCCTTCAAAATTCCAGGCCTGCCAATACCTGCAAACCTTTTGTATACAATCTTACTCTACTCAATAGGACAATTGATTTACTACAAACAGTACAACAACATTAGCTAATGTTAAAATGGCAAGCCTTGAGAGC
>NW_028020445.1:0-679 GCF_054177405.1 Leptonychotes weddellii
CCACACACACAAGGGAAGATGTTCAGAGAACCTAGAGCCACGGTTCCCAGACTTGCCCACCCCAGCCAGGCCAGCAGCATCTGCAGGATCCCCAATGGCCCTGCCCTTTTCCTTCTTGGTGGCCCTGGTGGTGCTCAGCTGCAGCTCCCTCTGCTCTCTGGGATGTGACCTGCCCCAGAACCATGGCCTGTTCTCCTGGAGGGCCTTGATGCTCCTGGGACAAATGAAGAGAATATCTGCTAGCTCTTGTGACAAGTACACAAGTGACTTTGACTTCCCCCAGGCGGTGCTTGATGGCAAGCAGTTGCAGAAGGCTCAAGCCCTCTCTGTCGTCCATGTGATGAACCAGAAGATCTTCCACCTCTTCTGCACAGAGGCTTCATCTGCTGCTTGGAACGAGACCCTCTTAGAGGAATTCTGCTCGGGACTTTCTGAGCAGCTGACCAACCTGGAAGCCTGTCCCATGCAGGAGGCGGAGGGGGCAGAGACTCCCCTCATGAAGGTGGACTCCATCCTGAGGAACTACTTCCAAAGAATCTCCCTCTATCTGCAAGAGAAGCAATACAGCCCTTGTGCCTGGGAGATTGTCAGAGCAGAAGTCACGAGTTCCTTGTTTTCATCAACGATCTTGCAAGAAAGATTAAGGAGCAAGAAGTGAGACCCGGTTCACCATGGAAAT
>NW_028020446.1:0-11068 GCF_054177405.1 Leptonychotes weddellii
AGCAACCCTCAGTTTGTTTCCTGAGATTAAGAATTCCTCATATCAGTGAGATCATATGATACATGTCTTTCTCTGTTTGACTTATTTCACTCAACATAATACCCTCCAGTTCCATCCACGTCGTTGCAAATGGCAAGATCTCATTCCTTTTGATGGCTGCATAATATTCCATTGTATATATATACCACATCTTCTTTATCCATTCATCTGTAGGACATTAATTATTAATACCATTTTTGTTCTATTTCCCTTCTTTTGAAATGTTAGGATAATCTAATTTTGATATCAGAGAATTTTCTCAATTTGTATCTTGTGTTTTAAGCCCAAAATAACTTTTTTCTTTTCCCCTTTTAACAAGTTAAATGTTGGGCTCTTGCCCTGCACTGAAAACCCATGAAGCGTAAGCACCAAAATATGGGAAAGGTTTTACTGATTTATTAACCAATGCTGATGAGCTAATTTGAGTTTCAAAAAATTCTGCCTTTGCTGACTTAAAACAACTGGTTTTTTTAATACTATCTCAAATTAGAATTTTAAACTGTTATTTATTTCTAAATAACTGAATATTTGAAATAAGACTATCTCAATAGCAAGTCTTGTGCCACGTCAAGCAATTAATTTCAGCTCTATCTTTTGTTATCATTGCATTTGGTTATAGTTCTCTAGAAAGATAAATAAGAAATCTTAAGAACAGATTCTGCTTCTAGTAAAGCTGTTAACAGATTGTATATTCCAAAGATATTTGCACCACTATACTATTCTCTTTTCCTCTCTCTGAGAGCTTCTCTTAAATTTGGGTGGAGTCTTGTGACTGTCCTGATTGTAAACCAGTATTACAGAAGTGAAGCTATTTGGTTTCTGAGTCTAAGATAAAATAGAGGTACAGCTCTGCTTTATTCTCTCTTTTGGATTTGTGCCCTCAAAACCCAGCCACTTTGCTGTGAGAAAGGCTAAACTAACCCATGTGGAGAGACCGCATGAAGAAGGCCACATGTGGAGAAACGGAGGCCCCCAGCCAACAGCCAGCATCAATTACCAGACACGTGAGTGAACAAGCCTACAATTGACTCTGTCAGCCTTTAAGCTGCACTCACCTTACACCTAGTAGAGCAGAAGTGAGCTGTCCTCATTGAGCTCTGGCCAGGGGGCAGATTCATGAGCAAAATGGATATTAGGATTGTTTTAAGCTAAGTTTTGCTGTGGTTTGTTGCAGAAATAGTAACTGATACAATCGTATTACCCACAAATTAAATGGATAAAGGCCGATTCACTTTTCCTCTAAATACAGAGATAACTAAGTATTTAACATTTGATGCTTTGCCACCTCTCATTAGAATCTCAAGCAATTAGGAATTACTGTCGGGGTCCAGCATCACAAGATGATCCAGCTCTAGATTGTTTTCTAACAGTGATAAGGAGATAGTGTGTAAGAAAGAGTAAGATTTTTTTCTTTTCAGACAACTTCAAACATTTGGTCTAAAACATTTTCATTTCCCTGCCAATTGCTTTAATTTTTAAGATTTTATTATTTTTAGAGCAGTTTTAAGTTCATAGCAAAATTGAGAAGAAGTGCCAGAGAATACCCATACATCCTCTGTTCTTACACATTCATAGCCTCCCCCATTATTAACATCCCCCACCAGAGTGGCACATTTCTTACAAATGATGAACATACACTGACACGTCATAATCATCCAAAGTCAATAGTTTACTATAGGGTTTGCACTTGGTGTTGTACAGTCTATGGGTCTAGATAAATGTATAAAGCATGTGTCCATCATTACAGTATTGTACAGAGTATTTCTGCCCTAAACATCCTCTGTGCTATGCCTATTCATCTCTCTCCCACCCCGACCCCTGGCAAACACTGATCTTTTTACTGCCTCCATAGTTACACCTTTTCCAGAACGTCTTATAGCTGGAATCACCCAATATGGAGTCTTTTCAGATTAGTTTCTTTCACTTAGTAATATGCATTTAAATTTCTGCCACGTCTTTTCGTAACTTGATAGCTCATTGCTTTTAACACTGAATAATATTCCATTGTCTGGATGTGCCACAGTTTATTTATCCATTCACCTGCTGAAGAACAACTTGCTTGCTTCCAAGTTTTGCCAATTATGAATAAAGCTGCTTTAAAGATCTGTATACAGGTTTTTGTGTATAGTTTCCAACTCCTTTAGGGAAATAGCAAGGAGTGTGATGTGAATCATATGGTAAGACTGTATTTAGTTTCGTAAGAAACCACAAGACTGTCTTCCAAAATGGCTGTGCCATTTTGCACTCACACCAGCAATGAATGAGAATTCCTATTGTTTCACATGCTCACTAGCATTTGGTGTTGTTAATGTTACAGATATTGGCCATTCTAATGGGTGCGTAGTGGTATCTCATTGTTTTTTTTTTTATTTTTTATTATTATTTTTTAAAGATTTTATTTATTTATTTGACAGAGACAGAGACAGCGAGAGAGGAACACAAGCAGGGGGAGTGGGAGAGGGAGAAGCAGACTTCCCACTGCGCAGGAAGCCCAATGTGGGGCTCGATCCCAGGACTCTGGGATCATGACCTGAGCTGAAGGCAGCCGCTTAACGACTGAGCCACCCAGGCACCCAGTATCTCATTGTTTAATTTCCCTTTCCCTAATGACCTATAATGGACAACATCCTTTCATATGCTTGTTTGCCATCTGTCTACCTTCTTTGATGAGGTGTCTGTTAAGATCTTTGGCCCAGTTTTTAGATGGGTTGTTTATTTTCTTATTATTCCGTTTTTTAAAAAAGATTTTATTTATTTATTTGAGAAGGAGAGGTGGGGAGGAGCAGAGGGGGAGGGAGAGGGACAAGCAGACTCCACACAGCGTGAGTCTGATGCAGGGCTTGATCTCATAACCCTGAGATCATGACCTGAGACAAAACCAAGAGTGGGGACTCTTAACCGACTAAGCCACCCAGGTGCCCTTCTTATTATTAAGTTTTAAGAGTTCTTTGTATATTTTGGATAAGTCTTTTATCAGATGTATTTTTTGCAAATATTTTCTCCCAGTCTGTGGTTTACCTCCTCATTGTCTTTCCCAGAACAGAAGCTTCCATTTTAATTAAATCCAGTTTATCTGTTTTTTTCTTGCATGGAATGTAACTTTGGTGTCATATCTAAAAAGTCATTACCATACCCAAGATCATTTAGGTTTTCTCCTATAGTGTCTCTAGGAGTTTTATAGATTTGCTTTTTACCTTTGGATCTAGGGTCCATTTGGAGTTAGTTTTTGTGAAGGGCGTAAGGTCTGCGTCTAGATACATTGTTTTTTGCATTTGGATGTCCAATTGTTTCAGCACCATTTGTTGAAAAAACTATCTTTATCTTTACTCCATTGTGTTGCCTTTTTGCTCCTTTGCCAAAGATCAGTCAACTATATTTATATAGGTCTATTTCTGGACTATCTATTCTGTTCCATCGATCTATTTGTCAGTTATTTTGCCAAGACCAAAATTTTAATTACTATAGCTTTAGTAACTCTTGAAGTTGGGTAGTGTGTGTCCTCCAACTTTATTCTCCTTCAATATCGTGTTGGCTATTGTGGTCTCTTGCCTCTCCATATAAACTTTTGAACAAATTTGTTGATATCCACAAAAGAGAACTTGCTGGGATTTTGATTTGGACTGCACTGAATCCAAAGGTCAAGCTGGGAGGAACTCACACCTTAACAATAAGTCTTAACCTTGCTAAATTATTCCTTCAGAGAAAAAACACACACACACCAAAGAATTAGTCAGATTTAGAAACCATATAGTTTTTCACTAAATAAGTTCTTAGTAACTCTACTCTTTGCTATCAGTCTACTCATTTGCTAGCATAGAAACAAAACCAATACTTTTGCACTTTATAAATCCTAGGGTCCCATCTGTAGTCTTTTCCATGGGTATGAGTCTCTCATTGGGAAGCCACAGTTGTGGGGCATTGGAGTCATGTATAGTGAAGATTTTAAGTTTTGGCCAATACTTGCATGAATTCACTATTAACTTTGTTCAAAATTTTCTTGGAGTAGTACCCCCGAGTCAGTGTGGAGAGTGGGGAGGTTTTGCAGTGAACAGATCTAGGTTCAGATGCTGATTCTATCACTTGGATATATCGTATTGTAGACACGCCATACTGCTAACTGTTTTTTGTTTTTTGGTTTTTTTCCCCCTATACTATCTACATAGATTAGGCCTAGAACATGCTGTTTAACAATGGATTTTTGAAATGGAAATATCAACTTTTCTGATCCAAATGTTAATCTGGGAGTGGATACTATGCTAACGTCACCCTTAGAAATTAATTATCCTATTAGTGGCTTTTTTTTCTATTCCCAGGCTGGACTTGCCTTTGGACTTGCACAAATAAATAATAATGGTAATACCATCTGTAGTGATGTTAGAATTAAATCCTATAAAGAAGGCTGCCCTCTAGAACCCTCAGTTTGTTTTTCAGAGTCCATAGTCTCTCATGGTTCATCTCCCAGGGGGTGGGGGGATGGGTTAGCCTGGTGATGGGTATTAAAGAGGGCATGTTCTGCATGGAGCACTGGGTGTTATACGCAAACAATGAATCATGGAACACTACATCAAAAACTAATGATATAATGTATGGTGGTTAACATAACATAATAATAACAATAAAAAAAGAAGGCTGCCCATCTGGGATCTATAATGCTTGGATATGGGATCCATCTTGTCTAAATATTTGTCTACTGTAACATCTGGAGGGATTGGAGCTTCATCAAACCCATGTAAAATTATTAAAAAGAGAATTTACCCTAGTAAATGTATGTTTAATATATTCTAGCATATAGTTAATTTAAGAATAATTTATTTAACAAAAGAGAACCTTATAGTGTTCTAACACTAATTTTCAATTTTCTATTTCTACAAGTTGGAACCCATATGTGTTTAAAAGATTTTTATCTTCTCTGGTTTTGTGGGATTTCTCTTCCTCTTGAGTCAACCATGTTCTAGTAATGCTTGTCCGTTAACGTGTTGCAAGTTTTTCAAGGTTGACATAGTCACATAAGATTTTTTTCAATAGGATTCTTGAATAAGGATTTTTTTCCAATATTACCTATAAGAGGGAAGTGACATCACCAAGATGGAGACAGACATAACTTATTCCTCATTTTGCTCCCCCTCACAAAAAGAACAACTAACAAATACTCAAAAATAAGACATCACTGAGAGAATGCTAGAACATGGGGGTGAGGGTGAATTACCTCCTGCACCACAGAGACCAAGACAAGACTGCATTAGAAGGGTAAGAGAAACAGCTTCATGTTGACCACATTGCCCCTCTCCCAGACCAGTGCAGCACCATGCAGAGAGCTACCCTGAGCCTCCAGTTTCTCCAATGGGAAAAGAGAACCTAGAGGAGACAATCAGGAACCCCCCACCCCAGCATTGTGGCTCACTTTGGGGGAGCCCATACTCTGATCTTGCACCCCTGGGACTGCAGGAGAAATCTGAGGGGCACAACCTCTGAGAACCTGTGATGGAGAAAGGGGAAGGGACTGCCACAACAACAACCAGCACATGGATTTTGGGAGACTGAATTCACACCTGCAGTGCCCAAGCAGTAATCCCCACCAGCAGATTTGCTCATCTGCAGAATCGAGTTGGGGTGCACTCTGACCGGGAAACAGCTGGGTACAGATCTGCCTGATTTGGATCCTCAAATGAGGAGTTTTGAGCTCAGTCTGCCCTTGCCCAGGCAAGGAGCTGAGTCACAGCCCCATCCACTGTGGAGAGTGTCTTCGGCCCCATTTGACCAGAGGAGCTGGTGACAACTCCTGGAAACAATGTGGGCCAGCAGTGTTCAAGCAGAGAGGAGCCCGGCAGAACTGACTGTCAGGGAACAAAGCCAGGACCAGGCATGGAGCACTCCCATGCTATACACCATGGGCAGGGCCATTCATTCACAGCCACAGCTGAGGGGAGAGAGCACTTGGTCCCTCTCAGCCCGAGAGCCTGTTTGGGAAATTGAGAGTAGCCTGGAACATCACCCCCTCCGCCCAACTTTTCTGCCCAGGCAAAGGAGTTGAGAACAGCCCCACTCACTGTGGAGGGTGTCTTCTGTGGAGGGTCCCATCTGACCAGAAAGGCTGGCAACAACTTATAGAAGCTGTGTGGCCTAGCAGCACTTGAGCTGAGAGGTGGGCAGGCAGAGTCAATGCTTGCAGAACAAAGCCAGAGGCTCTGTTTGGTCAGGGAACTTGGGAGGCGCATCAACTTGAGTCAAGACAACAAAGAACTTTGCCAGATTGAGAGCTGCCTCTTCTCCTGCGCCTGGGAAGGAATATAGTTCATTGCCTCTCTCATTGTTGAATACAGCCTTCAGCCCGTTTGACCAGGGAACCAACCCAGAGCACAGAGGAAGCTGCACAGCCCATTCAACAGCACCATGGAGAGTGGCACTTGAACAGAGAGCACATATGGTGGCTTTCCCTATCTGCAGAGCAAAACCAGTGGCCTCATCTGACCATGGAATTCAGTGTACACTCTGGCCTGATCTGGGCCCCCCAAACAATGAGCTGTGCAGATCCTGGGTCCCATTCTGCTGCCCTGGCAGGACAAGGAAGCTAATTCATAGCCGTCCTATTACTGAATATAGTGCCCAGTTGTTGACCAGAGAATCCAGGTAACTGCAAAGCCGATCCTACAAGCTCACTTGGGTAGGGAACTGAGCTAGCAGTCCTATCCAGCTGTTCTCATCCAGTGGCACACATATCCCATCTCCATACCTAGAGCTTGAACAGTTGCTTCACCCCAAAACAGACCATAATAGCAGGCCCCACCTGCCCAAAGACATTACCAGCAGACACATCCATAAACTCAAATTGAGCTGACTGGTAAAAAACTATCTCTGCCGGAGCAAATCTGTAAAGTCTAGAAGAGGAGCCCCATTACTCAAACATACAGATGCTAACATAAGGAATCAAGAATCACAAAAAATCAGGTAAATTGACACCACCAAAAGAAACTAATAAAACTCCAATAACTGACCCTAGAGAAATGGAGATCTATGAACAATCGGACAAAGAATTCAGAATAATCCCCTTAAGGAAGTTTAGCAAAGAATAAGAAACATAGAGAACTAAACAAAATTAGGAAAACAATGCATGAACAAAATGAGAAATTTGACAAGGAAATAGCAAACATAAAACAAACAAAACCAACCAGAAATCCTAGAGTTGAAAAATACAGCAAACAAACGAAGAATTTGAGTCCAATAAAATCAGAATTGAGAGTCCACAAATAAACCTAAATACGGTCAACTAATATTGACAAGGGAGCCAAGAATACTCAGTGGTGAAAATACTGTCTTTTCAATAAATGGTCTGGATATCCACCTGTAAAAGAATGAGACTGGACCTATATCTTTTGTGAATGGATCATTCACAAAAATTAACTAAAAATGGATTAGACTTAAATGCAAGCCCTGAAAACCATGAAACTCCAAGAAGAAAACACAGGTATAAAGCTTTTTGGCATGGGCCTTGGTAATGATTTTTTTTGGATATGATACTAAAAGCACAAGCAAAATAAATAAATAAATAAACAAGTAGAAAGATATCAAACTAAAAATCTTCTCACAACAAAAGATACTATCACCAAAGTGAAAATGGGGAAAAATAATTGCAGACCATATATCTGATAAGGGGTTAATATACAAAACATATAGTGAACTCATACAACTCAATAGCCAAACAAACACAAATGACCCAATTAAAAAATGGGTAAAGGACCCGAATAGACATTTCTCTAAGGACGATATACCAAAGGCCAACAGGTTCATGAAAAGATGCTCAACATCAGGAGTCATTATAGAAATGCAAATTAAAACCACAATGAGATATCACCTCACACCTGTTAGAATGGCTATTATTAAAAAGACAAGAGATAACAAAAGCTAATGTGGATGCAGGGAAAAGGGAATTATTGTGGACTGCTGGTCGGATTATACATTGGTGCAGCCACTATGGAAAACAGTATGGAGGATCGCCACAAAATTAAACATAGAACTACCATATGATCCAGCAATTTACTTCTAGGAATACATTCAAAGGTAACGAAAACACTAACTAGAAAAGATATCTGCACTCCTTGTTCATTGCAGCATTATTTACGATAGAAAAGACAGGAAACAACCTGAGTGTCTAATAGAGTGTCTAATAAACAACCTCAGTGTCTAACTGAGTTGACAAATAGATAAAGAAGTTGTGGTATATACATGCAAAATAATATTATTCAGCCATTAAAAAAAAAAAAGAGGAAATCCTACCATTTGTGACCATATGGATGGACCTTGAAGGCAGTGTACTAAATAAGACAGAGAAAGACAAATGCTGTATGATCTCACTTATATGTGGAATCTAAACAACAAACCAAACTCAGAAAAAGAGATCAGTCTTGTGGTTATTGGAGGCTGAGTGTGGGGGGAGGGGAAACTGGAGGAAGGTGGTCACAAGGTACAAACTTCCAGTATAAAATAAGTAAGTATGAGGTACATAATATAAAGCATGATGGCTACATCTAACACTGCTGTGGATTATATAAGTTAAGAGGGTAAATCCTATGAGTTCTCATCACAGGGAGAAAATCTTTACCTTTGCTCTTTTTTTCTTTCTTTACTTTTTATTATATCCATATAAGAAAATGGATGTTAGCTGAACCTATTGTGGTAATCACTTCACAATACATGTAAATCAAACCATCAGGCTGTATACTTTAAACTTATACTGTGATGCATGTCAGTTATTTCTCAATAAAACTGGGGCTTGCTTCTTCCAATATGCTCTACAAACAGCTTCCTCTAGTCACTCAGCAATCAGCCCAGGAATGTTCTAGCCCTGTTGTCCACTCTGAGTGGCTCTGTGGGATCATTCTTCTGCCCCCTTCATGTCCTATCTAAGCTGTGATGAAGCGATGAAGGCTCTTATCTCCTTCCAGCATGAAAAACATTTCTGTGATTGAGTTTCCAAGCTGAAATCGATTCCCCTTTGAGCAGAAACACGAATGTCATTTATGCCTTCTGGTTAATTTTATTAAGGGTCCACCTAGACAGCTCAGCTCATTTACAACCACTGTAACATGACTTGCATTTTAAGGGTTAGTGTGTCCTAGAAAATATCCTTTGAGATGATTATTGAAAAATAATTCCCAGATGAGGTAGCTTGGGCAGACTGCATAGTATTACCTCTCTCGGAAATTCCTACTGCATGTTAGAGATTTATGGGCTGTGGAAAGTCCTACAGTAAAGACATTTGGCTTACCCTAAAATTTTCCCAACTCAACCTGAGCTGGCAATTTGATTTATTTATTTATTTATTTTTTCAAAATATCTTTTAGCCTTTGGGGACTTATCTCCAATGGGACACATTGGGAATGCTGGTGTAAGGTTTTAAGGTAAAAAGTGCTCTGATAAAGACTCTCATCTAAACATCACAACATTCCTGAAATATAGTCAGAGACAAGAATTTAATTTTTCAGAAAAGGAGGCTAATTCTTCAAGTAGTTGAGTAAAAAACAGAGATAGCTTTCATGTTACTGGCATCTGGATAACTACTCTGCAGGCTGAAAGAAGTGCTGATGTGGCATTGTATTTGTGAAAATATGAATTTGGTTTGTTCAAAAAGGGAAATGCAATCTGTGTGTTATGCATGTGTGTGCACATGTGTATGGGTGTACATGTGCTTATTTCTAGGTGCATGGGCTTGAGTTGGTCCCAACTAAGATTCTGAAAAGATGGGGACAGTTGAACTCAACATGTGGTCTGTTGGCATAGCTGGATTCAACCCCCCAGATCTGTGCTTCCAGAGCTTCCATCATCACAGAAATTGTGTTCTGTGGCCTGACAAATAGGAGGTCTACTGGTTTGAGCACAAGCCCAGAAACACAGACCCTCTTGGTACAAATCCAGTACTTATAATACTCCAGAAACTGTAAGGATAGAAGTCCTCTCAATAATTTGGACTCCGATCAGAGAAAACAAGCCACTGGCTTCTTCCCATTTCACTTTCCTTTGATGCATGAGAACTATGGTGCCATGTCGAATCCTGCATCCCTTACATTGGCAGTCCCAGTTGTTGGATGCAATCTTACCAGACACCCATGGCAGAGTTTCTCTTTGTAAAAGGTAACCACCAAAGGGCCATGTGATTTTAAAGGTTTTTCCATGTCAGTCAGCAAAGTGTCTGACTTCCTGTTGTAACTTATTAATAGCCCAAAATCTTGTTACATTGGACATTTCCTCCATAGAGTCTTCCTGGAGCTTCTGTTGATAAAACTTCAACAATCCAATTGTCTTTTATGACTTTAAGAGATCATTTTATCACAGCTTCATTGCTTTCATAGCCAAAAGCTGTTCAGAATGGAGCTATTTTACCCAAACTGAAGTCTGATGAATATGCTTACATACCTATTATATAGGAATTTTAGCAGGGAGAATCATGTTTTCATTACTTCTAGACTTATTTGAATGATTCATAGAAATTGAAACCTGAAGATTTCTGTGGTACTTATTTTTCTTCTGTAGGTGATATGTATGTTTATAGATCTGGAGGATTTGGTTTAGAATCCAACTGAACCTCATAAAACATCAGGTTAAATCCTGACTTAGCTTGACATTGTGTCCAGTTACTTAATGTGGAGAAATGGAGTGTATTGTTAAGTAGCCTATGGTATCCTTACATCAAAGCAATTAAGAAAAGAAAAAAATCTGATAGATGTGTTACAAAGAAGAGAGATCATGTTTTGATTGGGATGCTAACAAAGCCTGTATTTTTTCTTTAATTTTATTATGTTATGTTAGTCACCATACAATACATCATTAGTTTTTGATGTGGTGATCCACGTTCCACTGTTTTCGTATAACACCCAGTGCTCCATGCTGTACGTGCCCTCCTTAATACCCATCACCGGGCTAACCCATCCCCCCACCCCCTCCCCTCTAAAACCCTGCTTGTTTCTCAGAGTCCATAGTCTCTCATGGTTCATCTCTCCCTCTGATTTCCACCCCCCTTCATTTTTCCCTTCCTTCT
>NW_028020447.1:0-679 GCF_054177405.1 Leptonychotes weddellii
CACACCTGTCAGGTGGAATGCTCTTTTCTTTTGAGGAGGTTTGGAAGCAACAGGATCTATCATGCATCAATCCCCAAAGCGGCAGAAGAGTCACCCATGTGTCCCATATACAGTTTTTGCCATATCTGTATATGGCACTGAGATATTTAATATATTATTGTATATTTACTATTTCTTTGAATTAACTCACTTTTTAAAAATTTTTTTATTGTTATGTTAATTGCCATACATTGCATCATTAGTTTTTGATGTAGCTCCTGCTATCTTCTTCTTCTTCTTTTTTTTTAACATACATTGTATTATTTGTTTCAGAGGTACAGATCTGAGATTCAACAGTCTTGCACAATTCACAGCGCTCACCATAGCACATACCTTCCCCAGTGTCTATCACCCAGCCACCCCATGCCTCCCACCCTCCACCACTCCAGGAACCCTCAGTTTGTTTCCTGAGATTAAGAATTCCTCATATCAGTGAGGTCATATGATACATGTCTTTCTCTGATTGACTTATTACGCTCAGCATAATACCCTCCAGTTCCATCCACGTCATTGCAAATGGCAAGATCTCATTCCTTTTGAATTAAATCACTTTTTAAAAAATTTTTTTTATTGTTATGTTAATCCCCATACATTACATCATTAGTTTTAGATGTAGTGTTCCATGATTCATTGTTTGTGC
>NW_028020448.1:0-679 GCF_054177405.1 Leptonychotes weddellii
ATGCTCTATTTTGTCAAACGCTTTTTCTGCATCTATTGAGAGGATCATATGGTTCTTATCCTTTCTTTTATTAATGTGGGATATCACATTGATTGATCTGCAAATATTGAACCACCCCTGAAGCCCAGGAATAAGTCCCACTTGATCATGGTAAATAATTCTTTTAATGTGTTGTTGGACTCAATTTGCCAGTATCTTGAGAATTTTTGGATCCATGTTCATCAGGGATATTGGCCTATAGTTCTTTTTAGTGGGGTCATTGTCAGGTTTTAGAATCAAAGTAATGCTGGCCTCGTAGAAGAAGTTTGGAATTTTTCCTTCCATTTCTACTTTTTTTGGAATAGTTTGATAGTTTGATAGTTCTTTAAATGTTTGGTAAAATTCGCCTGTAAAGCCATCTGGTCCTGGACTTTTGTTTGTTGGGAGTTTCGTGATTGCTGATTCAATGTCATTGTTGGTTATCAGTCTGTTCAAATTTTCTATTTCTTCCTGTTTCAGTTTTGGTAATTTATATGTTTCTAGAAATGTATCCATTTCTTCTAGGTTGTCCAATTTGTTGGCATATACTTTTCTATAATAATTTCTTATAATTTTTTGTATTTATGTGGTGTTCGTTATTTCTCATTTGTGATTTTATTTATTGATTCCTTTCTCTCTCTTTTTTTTAAAATTAAGTCTT
>NW_028020449.1:0-679 GCF_054177405.1 Leptonychotes weddellii
TGCTGGAGGTCTGGGCAGGGCAGGGCCTCTGGCTCCAGGGGCGGGTTCCCTTTCATTGCCTGAGTGAAGAGATAAGCTGGAAAGGAGAGCTTCAGGGAAAACGTGGGACAAAGATCAGTGACTGCAAGCACGTGGGCAGTAGAGGTCAGGTCTTGGGGACTAGCTGGTGACGGACCTGGGAGATGAACTCAGATACGGGCTTGGTTGAGGACACTTTATTGCAAAGAAGTTCCAACAGAGACAAGGTCTGATGTCCAAGATCCTGCAGCGTCTCCAGGGTCACAGAACCAGGCTTTGCTCTTCTGTGTTGGGGGATGAGCAGGAAGGCCCAGTGTCAGGATCAGGCCCCTGCGGTGAAGGAAGGCCTTGTGGCTCAGGTCCCCCAGCTTGGTGGGTGGTCACAGTGCGGCCCCACAGTCAGGAGCTGTGGGGAGGACAGTAGTTTGGGTAGAGTGTGGGCGGGGAGGGACGGTGCTGCATTGTTGGTCACACCAGTGTCCGGTGAAACATGCGAATTTAGCGGGGAGAGGCTGGTATTGAGAAGAATGAGGGCAAAGGCTGGGGGGCAGGGACTGTGGCGCTAGGGGCAGGGGACTACATCAGTAGGGCCACCACTGTGAGCATAAGACCTGCAAGTGTCTCAAGAGTTGTGTAAAAGGGGGTTTTTCTTTTCTAGAGA
>NW_028020450.1:0-679 GCF_054177405.1 Leptonychotes weddellii
GTGTATTTCAATCTACCTAATGTATATTGACAAATGAAAGGATTGCCCTATTATAAACTTCATGTAGGTTTAACTTAAAAAAAAATTATCTGCACTACTGAGCTTTTCCTAATCAGTGTATAGCCCACATTCCAAGACTGTAGTTGACATAATGTTTGATGTAAATATTACATTTAAATTATCTGTAAGTTATAGTTAACTCAAAAAGTATGTTAAAAAAATTGTTTTCCAAATATGTTGAATTTCCATAATTTCTGTCATTCCCTAGCCCTTAGTGAGCACTCTGGACTTTGTAAAGTGCTAAACAAATATAAGTTATTATTAATATATCTAGATACACACAGTTATAAAACAAGTTGAATAAATATAAACAATAGAATTACAAACTTCTCTGGTTTAAGAGTCAAGCAAGAATTTGGCTGCCTACAAATATAGAATATATACTGTAGAAAAAATAAAGTAATTATCTGTATTGAAAATGAAACAAACTTTTGAACAACTGTTAAGTTTTGAAAAATTTTTGGGTAGGAGAGAAAAAAAAAACTATAAACAAAATAGCAGTCCTCTAAATTTTTATGAGTGGCTTTCCATCTCCATTACCCTCAGAGTGTGAAAAACTTTAGTGACCAAGTGGTTCATTTTCCCTATTTTACTGATGAGGCAATTGGGACACTGGTGA
>NW_028020451.1:0-679 GCF_054177405.1 Leptonychotes weddellii
TTATAGAATAAAACTGATTTAACAGAGGTTTTTTAAATGCACACATGATCTTCAAAAGTAGGTTACTTACAGCTCTGGGATTTAACAAAACTATCTACCCTTCTTTTCTAATTAATTTTCATAGCTCTTTCCACCACATTTCTCTTTCCCTTTTATCTCTAGTCATGATGTCTCCTGTTGAGGGAGAACAAAAGCAGGGAGCTTAGTGCTAGAGTATAGGAGAAATGGGGAGAGGCAAAGCATTTCTTCCTGCAGGACAAGACTGAGACTATTGGAAACACTGAATATGGTTTTAGGGTCTCCAGATCCTCCCTCATGATTCACTCCCTGATTCATACTTAGTTGTTGGGTATAATCTCCCCCCTCTTATCATAAGGAAACTCACTCAGAACAGCCAAGTGTGGTCTGAGTGCATGGACTCCAAGGCTTTGATGGTGGTGCCAGGTTATCTTGAATTTCTAAAGACACCATTCTTTCATCACTTAAAAAAAAAAAAAGTTTCTTCTAGAACTAGTATAAGAGGCATTCACTCACCCATTAACTCAACAGCTTTATTGATGCCTATACAAGTCACTATTCTGAATGCTATTCTCCTAAAATTTCATTTCTAATATCACAAGATATTTGTGTTTTTCTTATATGTTGATTAGAAGAATATCACTAGCCATAAGTGGTATGT
>NW_028020452.1:0-679 GCF_054177405.1 Leptonychotes weddellii
GGAGTCTGGGACCATAAATTGCCTTGCTCCATATCAACAATATATATGGTAGAAGTGGGTATGTATTCCCTGATTTAATGGGTCAAATGAAATTGACTTGTGCTTAAAGCAATGTTGGACACATAAAGCCAGAAGAAATGAAAACTGTCTTTGTGTTTTCATACCATGAAAGCCATCCTAGCCTTAAAATGCTGTTGCCCAATGTGGGACGTATTTTACTGAATAATGCCCTTTTGTACTCTTAAGTTTTTTTCCGTTGAGTCTTATAAAGGCATCGTGTAGAACTTTTTTATCCCAGAAAATAGTGGTCATTGAAGCATTTTGGTGGACTTGTTACCACTTATATACAGTTCTAGTGTAGATTTCTCTGATTTCCTGTGTGGTATTGATGTTTGGGAATAAACTGCAAAGAGCAATGATTGCCATATACTTTGCTGCTTAAATCCACGTGAATTTCTTAATTTCATGCCACGTTGCACCATTACACTGTGGTTGGCAACTTCCAAAATGGTCCCCACGATCCCCACTTCCTGGTAATTGATGTGGGAAACAAAGGCAGAAGAAAAATCATTAAATTTCCTTACTACCTACAGCCCACTGACAAGTCCTTGAAACAGGCAGAGTGACATTCCTCTGAGGACTCAGCTGCCTTGCTGTTAATACTCTGCAAAGGGCAAAA
>NW_028020453.1:0-679 GCF_054177405.1 Leptonychotes weddellii
GAGTCAGAAGATGCGAGCGACATGTGTTTGGTTAGCAGCGAGGAGGCAAAGGGCTTTCACGTCATCACTGCTGCTCGAGCCATGAGGGACAGACGCTTGTCTCTGGGACAGACGCTTGTCTATGCTTTTAAGGTGTAGGGTGTAAGCAGCACACCACATAAAAGGTACAGGAGCTCTTCGGGAACCCGGGCAACAAATAAGATTTTGGCAAAATCTTTTCAGACGTTTTCAAAGTATTTTTATCTGGAATACTTATAGATTGTGATTCCTGGTGGCACAGATGCAAGGATGGGTGGGGGAGTGTTTTCGTGCCCTACTATATAGAGACTGGGTCCAGACTTTTTGTGCTTATTATTAGTAATCGTGGAAGCCACGAGCATAAAGAAAATATAAAAGAGAGTGAAGGCATCAGAGGTTTGGAACAAAACGAAGTGACCCAGCATCTATGATGTTTGTTCCTAAAACAAAACAAAACAAAAGAAAACAACGTGGGTTGCCGGAGATCAGCTTTCAGGCAAATAGTACTGATGAGTCCTTTCTCCCCTGCTTTGTATCTGGACCTTTGAAACTGGCAGTATGGCTTTTGGGGCCAATTTCAGCAAGCTGGCCTCCCTGTTATCTATCAGCCAGGGAAGGACTTAGTCATATGCCTGTAGGAGGCTTTTAGCAGGTTCAGGGG
>NW_028020454.1:0-679 GCF_054177405.1 Leptonychotes weddellii
TTTTGAAGGTCTGAAGATCAGGACTATTGAATCCCCTACGTATGAGCAACAGACTAGATCAAGAGGTATTGTAAAAGAGTCATTTTGTTTTATAAATGTTTATTTTTATCTTCTCCCCCATGATTTCTGGGTCCTACTAAAAAAATATGGAAACTGTTGTATATTAGAAAAAAGAACATTATATCCTAAAATGTGTGTGACGAATCATAAATGTGGGATTTATTAAGCCACAATGCCAGTAGTGATTCTTTTAAATTATTTAATTATAATTAAGTTATACTATTATTTGAAGTATTTCTATAACATTTTAAACAATGCTAATATAAATATGGTAATATTTTAAAATAGCAAAATGTGAAGAGAAACTTATCTCATGATACATGGAGTTGGGATCATTTGGTTGCAAATGACAGAAGACCTAATTGAAACTGGCTAGAACAAAAATGAATTTTATTGACTCATGTAACTGATGGAGTTAGGGGTCTAAGATCCACTTTTAGGTATGCCTAGGTATAAAAGCAGAAACAACATAATCATATCCATTTCTTAGGCATTTCCTGGCTCAACTCATCTTTACTCTTCCTTGCCAGATACATTTTTCCTTTGTGCTTACAAGATGGATGCCCACCAATTTCCATCCAAGAAAATCAGTAGGAATCCTGTGTTCTGGTAACTTCTG
>NW_028020455.1:0-679 GCF_054177405.1 Leptonychotes weddellii
GCGTGGAACCCTACGTAGGGCCCAGTCTCATGACCTATTTTCTTACATGAGAGTACATTTTTAAATTGCTTTCTTACTTATAGCATTTTTTTCTTTTTACTTATAATACTTCTATTTCACGTTTTACAAAATGTCTTGAGCAGTTGTAGAGCATTTTCTAAATAGCTAAATCAAGCAAATATTTGATTTTTTTTTTTTTCAGAGAGGGAGTGCAAGCAGGGGGTGACGAGCAGAGGGTAAGTAGGCTCCATGCTCAGTACGGAGCCCGATGTAGGGCTCAGTCTCATAAACCTGAGATCGTGACCTGAGCCCAAATCAAGATCAGACACTTAACTGTGACTGAGCTACTCAGATGCCCCACAATTTGAATTTTTAAAAAGAAGTTCACATATATCTACCTTGCCATCACTTGAATGATTGATGACTAAGATGGGAATGATAGGGAGTCTTTAAATAGCAGCTAGTTTCCTTTGTGTATCATTGTTATTAAAATAACCATTTCAATGAATGCGCATAGGTTTATGGTTTTGATGGTATATTCATGGTCTTATTAATGTAGACAAAAGTAGCATAGGCTCGTGGTAAATGAGGCCTCAATCTTGTTCTTTCATTCGGCATCCTTACTGTCTTGCTCTCTTCCCTTCTAATTTGAGGACTTTCTTTAGTGTTATGCTTGGAT
>NW_028020456.1:0-679 GCF_054177405.1 Leptonychotes weddellii
GCTTACCAGAGACATGATAAACATCTTGAAAAAAATCCCCAGCAATGATCAAGTTCCGAGTTAGGGGCCTTTAAGAACATGGAAATCTCCCCAGTGCTGCTTCTTTTTGAACTTGAACCAATACTTGTTGCTATTCTCTGCAGAGAACTCTCTGGGAGAACAAAATGAAGACACAAAAAGCAGTGAAGGAAAGTGACAGAGGAAGCAGGGAGATTGCACCGGGCCATGGGTCCTAGTAATACAGTGGGGCAGTGACTGCTGCCCACACCCAGCACTGAACGAGAGTGCAGAAGAGAGCAAACTTCCTTGATCAGCAGGCAACCAAAGTGCAGATTTCACATGTGAATAACCAGCCAAGAACCCCACCTGTGCCCACCAAAAATTAGGATCTAAAGACTAGATCTGTAGTGTTTCCAGGCTTATAAAGAAGGCCCATGAGGATGTCTGCCTGTCCTCTCCATGTCATTCTGGAGTGTTATGTTATAGGCCCACCAAAGAAGTATTAAAACTTCTAGGAGACTGTAGCTTTTTTTTTTTTTTTTTTTACTTTACTCTTCCCTATTAATTAAGTCCAGACTCTGCAATGTTAAACAATCTTGCAGATTTATATCTTGTAGAAATGCAATGATTTATGTTCCATAGAAAAAAAGATAACCCCGGGGCGCCTGGGGGGCTCAGT
>NW_028020457.1:0-11067 GCF_054177405.1 Leptonychotes weddellii
TTATCAAGTTACTAATTCCATTGTGAGGGGTTCATCCTCATGACTTCATCTAAACCAAACTACTACCCTAAGGCACCATCTCCTAACACCATCATATTGGGAATTAGTCCTTCAACATATGAATTTTAGGGGGCATATATTCAGTCTATAATAATACCCATGAAAATCTAACTCCCTTTCTATTCCTTAATATCCTAAAAGCAATGTAAAAGGGTTTCTAAGAAACGGGAGATCCTTAATATCACTCAAAATGACTGTGAAGATGTGATCTTACTTAAAACAACCCTAACACTGAAACTTCCTTTTCCCTTCTCTGCAACTCTATGTCATGTAGAATCAATGAGCATAATATCATCCTCTAGATAAGGTTTAAAAATAAAGTAAGCAAGGGAATGAGACAAAACTGAACACAGGTTTCACAAAGCACAGAACCACAATGTGAGAGGTAAGGAAAATGGCCACAATAAATTGAACGATTTATTATATTCATTTTTTTCTAAAATAGCCTAACTTCTAGTCCCTCCCAACAAGTAACCATAAAAATCAACATCATATTTCCATATAATTCCAAAGCTTAGCTCCTATTAAAATTGGGGAAATTATGGAATCTGCTCTTCCTGTCAGCAGTAAATCTGTTCTTGAGAGAAGAGGTTGCTATGGAGTGCTGACAGGAGCTGTGCGGGAAGAGGCCCTCATACTTGCCTCCCTTTGTTCTAGCCCCCACAATGCATCCAGAATAAACATTCTCATAAAATCTCACCTCATTATGTTGAGCCCAAATATTGTTCTCAGGGTAAAAACCAGATTCTTCTGCTGACCTTACCAACCACCAACAGGTTCCTCTACGGAGATGGAATCGTTTTGGTATATCACATAGTGTCACTAATTTGGCAATGCTCCAAGAATTACTTGCATCAGGAAGTACAACCAAGAAAGAAAATTTTTAAATGTACACAGTTCAAGTGGTTTTTGGAAAGTTATTTTCCTTTGATGAAATACATTCAAAATTTTTTTGCTTAGGGGCGCCTGGGTGGCTCAGTCTGTGAAGCGTCCAACTCTATTTCGGCTGCGGGCATGATCTCAGGGTTGTGAGATCAAGACCCGAGTTGGGCTCCACACTGTGGGTGGAGCCTGCTTAAGATTCTCTCTTTTTGCTTTTATTTAGAGACTATAAGTTCTGAGAAATACCCATATGGTGAACCTCTGTGACTTTACCAGAAGTCACACTGGAAGGATAAGATGACAGAAGCAGCAATAAATGATATAAACAATTAAAAAGCATTTTATATGTATGATCTGATTCAATCATCTCAATTAGTTTATAAATTAAAAATTTAATAAATTAAAAATTGCTGCTCTCCTTTCACAAGTATGGAAACTGCGGCTTTATGGTTATATAAGTAGCTTCAACAGAAGGTATAAATCTAGTAAGGGCCAGCAGAATAATCTGGTTTTATCTCTTTTCAAAAACGTATCTTATTAATAACTTTACTATCCTTCCTTCTAGAGAATGCTGAGCTGATACTTTCTGATAGACAAGACATTCTGGTCCATTAAAGTATAGATCCAGAATCCTTCAAAGTAGCATCAGAATAATGTCCATTTTGTTTCTACTTTATTTTCCTCTGATTGACACTGGATATCCTGTTCTTACTGTAAATATTTACAAACTTGAACCATTCTCTTCCTTGTCTGTCTCCTCTTTCTCTTCCTCTTCCTCCCTCTTCTTTTTTAAAGATTTCCTTATAAGGAACTATATGACACGTGGACCCCAATTACTTACCTCAGGGGTTTTTTTCTATATTCAATTCTTGACAAAAACTTTACTTTCTTCTCCATTTTCTGCAGTGTAAGCAATCCAAAGTAGAACATTTTCCACATTCAGGTTGGGCAAATGCAGAATAAGTGCAATACCTTTAGGAGTAAACCTTTCCAAAATGATGATTTAAATACAGCTGGACTCTTATTCCCCTTGCTGTCTATGCCAAAGTAGAATGATTTACATATATTTAATCTACTTATTTAAATTATTACTTCCCTGTCATTGTCTGCCTTCTTAAGTTCTAGCTTAGCAAGAACCTTGACACTGTTATCCTTTACTTTGTAAAAAGAATTATAAGCATTATTAGATGGGAGATCCTTTAACTGAAGAGATATATAACCAATTTCATGAGTATAAGGAACATCAAATTTCTCAGTATTTGCATATCAACACAGCAGGAATATATCATGTTAATAAAACTTGTTAGACCCTACATTTCTAGATTGCTGACCTAGATGCTAAATAGATATGGTAAAGCCTCTCGAGATTGTTCTAAGTGGGCTCAAAGCATCAATTGTGTAAACTGTGAGGTCCTGAAATGAAGAGAGCAAGTCTAAGTGCTAACTAGCTGATTGCAAATTCTAGGATACAGGAAGCAAACATATAATTCTGGTTTCATGATCATTTAGTTTCACTGTATCTTTACTATAGATATTATTTTAAATATGTATAAATAACTAAACAGTTAATGTGGCCGATTCTATCAGTAAAGTTGTTTAGATACAAGCAAGTGAACTGTTTACCAGTCCACAACATTGACACAGTTGTTGTGGATCAGTTTTAATATCATCATTTCTCCATTCATTTTCCTCTATAAATATTTCCAGAACCATATATGTAGTCATTCTCAGTCTTTCTTTCACTTCCCCCCAGTGGCCTAAATCTACCTCATCAGCTGTTTTTGCAAATAAATCTTTATTGGAACACACACTCCCAGTCATTTACCTGTTGTCTATGGTTGATTTCCTGCTACAATGATGAAGTTGAGTGGTTGTGACAGACTATATTGCCTGCCAAGCTTAAAATACTGGTTATCTGACCCTTTACAGAAGTCTGTCAACTCTGTACTAAGTGGAAAAATACACAAACACACACACACACACACACACAGCCATGTACACATTCGTAAAATACCTCTGATAATGGTAGAGGATGTGAGGGTTGAAAAATGATCATGGTTTAAGTAGTAAATTTTTGATGGACATATCAAAATAATTTCCTGAGAAGGATGCTACCAAACAGATCTGCTACATCTGGAAGGGATAATTGGAATGCCTTCAAGGATTTAAGACCATAATTTAATTCATGGCTAGGAAACCATTTTTCTGCTATGTAGAAAATGGATTGGAAAAAACAATTATAATAGAGAGTAAGACAGGGTAGAGAGTACACAGAAAAGAGTTAACATGGCCGCTTGCAAGGTTGGTCCTTGGGTCAAAATGTCAGAGTCAGGATTTTGAGTGTTAAATGGTGATAATGTTTCATCATGCCTAGACTGTTTGTGCAAATGATTTATACTCAATACTTGCTTTCATTTGGGACTCTGGAATTGTAATAAGTTTTAGGTAGAAGGTGCCTATGTGACTAGCTCCCAATAATAAAACTTGACACTGAGTCTCTAATGGGCTTTCCTGGGCACAAACATCATATACATATTGCTGCATTTTCACTGCTTGAAGAAGAATTTTCTCTGTGACCACTCATAGGAGGGTGAGAGTGTAAGTCTGGATACAAATTCCTCCAGAATTCAACAATGCCTTTTTCCATTATGATCTAACTATATACTCCTACTATGTCACTGTGATTATATATGGAGTCTCGCAAGTCGTCCTAACAAATTTTCAAAATGGGGGTGGTTTTGTGTATTTGCAATACACAAGAAGTATTGCAATAGCAGAGAAAAATTATGGGAAGTATAGAGAAGAACGAGGGAAGTGGTATGGATAAGAAGGATGCATTCATGGAACTGAATGACAGACCATCTTCCAGTTTCTTACTAAAAAAAAATACTGTGATAACAATCAAAACTGCAGAGGAAGTGAGAAATTTATTATATTTCAGCACTCATCACAGAGAGCTATATAATCAGGATTATCCAGATATCTTATTAGAAGACAAGAGCAGGCTCAGAATACATACAGAAGACATATAAAAGGAGAATGTGGAAGATTTTAAGCTATGATTTCAGATGGCCAATTCTAGGGAAAAAGCACTTAACTCTAATTCCACTGCCTACAAAATACAAGCAAATAGGATCTTATGTTCAGAAGTAAAGCATGCCATATAAAGAGTAAATTATATCATAGAAGCAATAGGTAATGAAAAAGTAAGTAAATGGATCTGTCATAAGAAGTGTTTCTATTTCCCATCCTGAAAATTGCCTTAACTCTCAAAATTGGGGGTTTGTGTACTAAAGGATCCAAAAAGTTCATCTTACTTCTTAATGTCCCTCTGGAGAACAGGCTTATTTGAACAATTTTTTATAGCAATTAAGTAAATTCTCTAGTAATAAGGTCCTATTGCATGACAAAGAAATCTCAGAACATGGATTTTTATTTTAATTCTCCCAAGATTCTTATATAAAAAATTGGAAGCTTAACTCTCACAGGAATATATTCATGTAAGACCCAGTCAGTAGAGTGTGGTATTATTAGTTCAACTGTATCTCCCTTTTGAATAAAATTCATTTGGTAATCCCAACATACTTCTAGTCAGACTGTGTTTTAAAGTTATACATATCTAAATGAGATAAAACTATATTATTACAGGTATCTTTTTACTTACCAACTTTTAGCTAATTCTACTTCAATATTGCAATTATTCTGCCTTTATAACAGAAGTTATTTAGATAAAACAAAGACTCATAATGAGTATATAAAACATTCTTCTGCACTGATGCATTTTGTACGCACTCCATTAAAAGGATTAACAGCCATAAAAAAAAAAAAATAGATAAAACAAAGACTCATCAAAGTATAATCCCCGGAAGAAAGCTCTCTACATGGACAGGAACAGCTGAGTCCATGGCTCAGACTCTCCCACAGTTTCAGCATCATATTCAGGTCTTTTGCTTTGATTGATGAAATTGTCACCAATGAAATAACTACAGACATATGTTGACCCAGAATATGCAAACTAAAAAAAGACAAGAATAAATTTAAGAAAGAGATGAGACTCTCCTAAATACTCTAGAAGAATAAAAGGTATATAAATATTGGGAGAGAAAGAAAAAATTACTACTCAGAATTGTTCAAATTTTCCATCTTACATAACTAATTTGCTCCTTGGTTATGAAAGCACTTAACCATTCAACATACACTGAGGTAGAAGAAAGTGAGATAAACAAAACAAACAACAAACCCCAAACCTAACATTCTCAATTCAAACAGCCATTAGCACTTTGGAGGCATACTGTACAAATTTCATATCTCTTAGGTGTTTGCCATACTATCTCATAATGATTTCATCTTAATATTCTTTCTAGAGCCCTGATTTATTTTTGGCCAAACCAAAAAAGCAACCAAATATTGAAAAATACATATGGTTAGACTGCCCATATAGTTCCATCCACCTAACAAGGTTACAGATGAAAAGGCAATGAGGTTTGAGTCTATAGTCTCAGTGACACATGAAACAATGCAAGTTCTCGTAGAAAAGTCTGAGAATAACCACTAATGGATAAAGAATTTTTTAAATATATTATCAGCTTGTTATATTATAAACTTTCTCCACTTATCTATATCACTCTTAATTACATAAATAAGATAGAGTTAGCCTGACCAGCTGTTTAAGTAGAAATGGTAACACATTTTATAACCATTAAGATACATGAAATTCATATTTAAAGTCCAGTATCAGAGGTTTGTACTTAGACTTCTGCAAAATTTTATGCATCAGTACTTTATTATATTTTTAAAGATTTTATTTATTTATTTAATTGACAGAGAGAGAGAGACACAGCATGAGAAGGAACACAAGCAGGGGGAGTGGGAGAGGGAGAAGCAGACTCCCCGCTGAGCAGGGAGCCCGATGCGGGGCTCGATCCCAGGACTCTGGGATCATGACCCAAGCTGAAGGCAGTCACCCAACCAACCGAGCCACCCAGGCGCCCCAATACTTTCTTATTATTACTACATATTTTAATTGCTAGTCTCATCAAAGACAGAGCATCTTGGAGAACTCTACATAAGTACATTCTTGCCAATATAATTTTACTATGCCATCAATCAAAATTCCAAACTCATCTATCCAAATAAATTTGAACTTGCCTTATTACAAAATAGTCACAATGATTGCTGCAAATAAAGTTTCCTTTTCATGACAACTCCATCTGGTGTAATTCTTATCTGTGACCAACCAAGGAGCAAACTCACATTAGTTTGGTTACAAAACCAAACAGGTTATGTCCTTCCAAAATACAATAGTGGACAGGCATAAGATAGATCTTTCCATTCAAAGAGGAAGGGATGATGGATATCAAGCAAGTCCAATTCCTAGCAAGGCAAATTCCAGGAGAGTTTATGGCTTGAGGATAATCCTCTTTAGTTCAGTGCTCTGCCCTGCAGGCCCAATGCAGTAGAAGAGTCATCCCCACGGCTCTGTGGGTGGCTGCCTCTTCAACTCTTGCAAGGGTAGTCCCAACTTTGTGGGACTGGGCAGCATCATCCCGGCCCCCTGAAATCAGAGAGGCAGCCCCACCTTCTGTTACTAGGGAGAGAAACAACCTTGCCCCTGGGGCAGTGGTAGGAGTAGTGGCTTTAATGATCTCTGAATCACCTTCTGGGTCATTCCCCCTTTCGGATCAGTCCCCCTTTCCCTGAAGAATAGCACCCATTTGTAGTAAAACAGCTCTTTAGCCCCTCTTGCAGAATTCAAGGCAATCCATATTAGGAAGGGCAACTGCTTTACTCAGTCTATGAATTCCAATGTTAATCTCATCCAAAGCACTTTCACAGACACAACCGAAATAATGTTTGACCAAATATCTGGACATCCCATTCAAGCGGACAAATAAAATTAATCATCACATTCATGCAGTCAAACATTCTGTTTGTGATATATATATTTCTCTGGATAGAGTGGTCATAGCTTTCCATGAGCACATTCTCAGGAAAAAAATACAAATATGTCAAACAACTTACAAATGGTTCCAATTAAACAGGTTGCTTCCTACATATTCCTGCTGTTTTCTAACGGCAAGCACAGCGAGGCTCATTTGTTTCTAAGAAGTTGCATTATGGAAGCAAAGCTATCTATATAACAGAATCTTAGTTACCATCTAAGTCCTCTTTAGGAGGGATCATCAAATCACCCTGTGCTCAGATAAACAAGTGTTCCCAAATAAATGCTCTCCCAAAGTTTGTAAAGAACATCTAAAACTCCCTTGGGGAGTTTACACTGAGGTAACTAGAGGCATTGGTAGAAAGTCCATTTTCTCTCTATGTGGCTGTTTCTAAATGTAAAGAATTAGTTTCAAACATCAAATCATATCCTAAACAGCATATCTGGGCATATTATAGTTCACCAATTTTGTTTCATTTTAGATTCTTTTCCACAAGGAACTTAGAACAAACTAAGCATAGTAGTTATATTGTCTTACGATAATTAAAGAACACACAGTTGAGGCTTCTGAATGTTTGGTAGAACTCCTGTGAAGCCAGCTTGACAAGTTGCATTTTTGTGGGTTGGTTCCTTAAAAAGTTTCTCTATTCCTCCCTTGGAAATTGATCTGTTTAAAAATTTTATCTTTGAGACACCTGGGTGGCTCAGTTGGTTAAGCGTCTGACTCTTGATTTTGGCTCAGATCATGATCTCAGGGTCCTGAGATGGAGCCCCAAATCGGGCTCCGTGCTCAGTGGGGAGTCTGCTTGAGATTCTCTCTCTCCCTCACCCTTTGCCCCTCCCCCTGCTTGCTCTCTCAAATAAATAAATCTTTAAAAAAATAAAACTACAAATTTTGTCTTTAAAAAATTATCTTTGGGGGCAATTTTAGCAATTATTTTTTCTATGAAACGATACATATATTTTGAAAAACGCTGTTTTAGAAATATGTACTTTATAAATATATTAAATTATTCTCATTCCAATAATCATTTCTCCTTTGTAATTTCTTATATTTATTTTGTTTCCATCTGGAATTTTTTAAAAATACTAAATACAGTATAGTTAACATACAGTGTTATATTAATTTCAGGTGTACAATACAGTGATTCAAAAATTCCATATACTACTCAGTGCTCATCAAGATAAGTGTATTCTTAATCCCCTTTACCTATTTAACCCACCCTCCCACCTACCTCCTCTCTGATAACCATCAGTTTGTACTCTACAGTTAAGAGTTTGTTTTCGGTGTGTCTCTTTTTTTTCCTTTGTTCATTTGTTTTGTTTCTTAAATTCCACATAGGAGCGAAATCATATGGTATTTGTCTTTTTCTGACTGACTTATTTTGCTTAGCATAATGCTGTCTAGGTCCAGCCATGTTTTTGCAAATGGCAAGATTTCATTCTTTTTTTATGGCTGAGTAATACTCCTACACACACACACACACACACACACACACACACACACACACCTTTATCCATTCATCTATCCATGGATACTTGGGCTGCTTCCATATTTTAGCTATTGTAAATAATGCTGCAATAAACTTAGGGTGCATATATCTTTCCAAATTAGTGTTTTCATATTCTTTGGGAAATGGAATTACTGCATCACATGGTAGTTCTAGTTCTAATTTTTTGAAGATCTTCCATACTGTTTTCCACAGTGGCTGCACCAGTTTACATTTCCACCAACAGGGTACAAGTTCCTTTTTATCCACATCCCTGCAAAATGTGTTCCTTGTGTTTGATTTTAGCCATTCTGAAAGGTATGAGGTGATATCTCGTCAGGCTTTTTGATTTTCATTTCCCTGATGATGAATAATGCTGAACAACTTTTCATGTGTTTGTTGGCCATCTGTATGTCCTCTTTGGAGAAACGTCTATTCATGTTTTCTCCCCATTTTTTAAATTGGATTATTTGTGTTTTTTGCAGTTGAGTTGTATAATTTCTTTATATATTTTGGGTACCAACCCTTTATTGGATATGCATTTATTGGATATCTTTTTCTATTCAATAGTTTTAGTTTTGTTGAGTATTTCTTTTGTTCTGCAGAAGCTTTTTATTTTTATGTAGTCCCAATAGTTTATTTTTGCTTTCCATTTGTTTGTGTCGTCTTCAATTTATTTCATCAATGTTTTATAGTTTTCAGAGTGCAGGTCTTTCACCTCTATGGTTAAGTTTATTCCTAGGTATTTTATTATTTTTGGTGCAATTGTAAATGGGATTGCTTTCTTAATTTCTCTTTCTGCTGCTTCATAACTAATGTATAGGAATGCAACAGATTTCTGTATATTGATTTTGTATCCTGCACCCTTACTGAATTCATTTATCAGTTCTAGTAGTTTTTTGGTGGAGTTGTTAGGGTTTTCTATACAGTCATGTAATCAGCAAATATTGGAAGTTGTACTTCTCCCTTACCAATCTGGGTGCTTTTTATTCCCTTCTCTTGTTTGATTGCTGTGGCTACTAGGGCTTCCAGTATTATACTGAATAAAAGTGGTAAGAGTGGACATCCTGTCTTGTTCCTGACCTTAAGGGAAAAGCTCTCATTTTTTCACCATTGAATATGATGTTTGCTGTGGGATTTTCCTTTATGGCTTTTATTATGTTGAGGTATGTTCCCTTTCACCCTACTTTGTTAAGGGTTTTTTATCATGAATGGATGTTGTACTTAGTTAAATGCTTTTTCTCCATCTACTGAAATGATCACATGATCAACCAATGTTGATTTGCAAATATTGAACCACCCTTGCATCCCAGGAATAAATCCCACTTGATCATGGTGAATGGTTCTTTTGAGGATTGTTGGATTTGGTTGGCTAGTATTCTGCTCAAGATTTTTGCATCTATGTTCATTAAGGATATTGGCCTGCAGTTCTTTATTTGGTTTTGGTGTCAGGGAGATGCTGGCCTCATAGAATGAATTTGGAAAATTTTCTTTCCTTTCCTATTTTTTGGAGTAGTTTGAGAAGAGGTATTAATTCTTCTTTACATGTTTGGTAGAATTAACCTGTGAAGCCATCTAGTCCTAGACTTTTGTTTGTTGGGAGTTTTTTGATTACTGATTCAGCTTCATTGCTGGTAATCAGTCTGTTCAAATCTTCTATTTCTTCCAAACTCAGTTTTGGGAGGTTATATAGTTCTTGGAATTTATCCATTTCTTCTACATTGTCTGATTTGTTGGCATGTAGCTTTTCAAAATATTCTTATAATCCTTTGTATCTATCATGTTGCTTGTTATTTTTCTATTTCATTTCTTTTTTTTTAAGATTTTATTTGAGAGAGGGAGTGGGCATGGATGGGACGAGGGACAGAGGGACAAGCGAACTCCCCACTGAGCATGATGCTACACGTGGGGCTTGATCCTAAGACCCTGAGGTCATGACTCGAGCTGAAGTCGGATGCTTAACTGACTGAGCCACACACACAGGCACCCCTCTATTTCACTTCTGATTTTGTTTGTTTGAGTCCTCTCTCTCTCTCTTTTTTTTTTTTTTTTTTGATGAGTCTATATAAAGGTTTATCAGTTTTGTCGATTTTTTCAAAGAAACAGCTCCCGGTTTCATAGATCCATTATATTGGTTTTTTAGTTTCTATCTTATTTATCTCTGCGCAAATCTTTATTTCCTTCCTTCTACTGGTTTGGAGTTTTGTCTATCTTTTCCCAGCTCCTTTAGGTGTAAGGTTAGGCTGTTTGAGATTTTTCTTGCTTCTTGAGGTAGGCCCGTATTGCTATAAACTTCCCTCTCAGAACAACTTTTGCTGCTTCTCAAAGATTTTAAACCATTGTGTTTTCATTTTCATTTGTTTCCATGTGTTTTGATTTCCTCTTTGATTTCTTGGTTGACCTATTCATTGTTTAGTAGCATGTTATTTGACCTCCATGTACTTTGCTCTGTCCAGATTTTTTTCTTGTGGTTGATACCTAGTTTTATAGCACTGTGGTATAATTTCTTATATTTATTCTTATTTTTTCTTCTTTAGGTTAATGAATGGTATGTGAATGTTATTTTGGGACATATTTGTTTTCTTTCTTCATTTAACAGCTCCATTTTATGGATGTTTTAGATAGTTAATTTTTTATTTTTATATTATTCCCTATTTCTGCTTTCTTTTGGTTTGCTTTGTCGAAGTTTTATAT
>NW_028020458.1:0-679 GCF_054177405.1 Leptonychotes weddellii
AAAGAGAATTTTGAATAGACTTGTACTAACTAGGGAAGGGGCTGGACTGTATCCACTAGAGAACTATGAATTGGGGCGCTCTACTTCAGAATCTTGGTGGACTTTAAAAGCTCTTCAACAGAGTTTCTGGAGCAAGTGACTTTAAAATGTCACATGCCCACCTGGCCCACACAAGACATGCAACCTCCCTGCAGGTCCCATGCCAGAAGGCGTAATGAAAACATCTTGAAACCTCAGAGAGAGCATGTGAATCCAGAAACAAGCTAGAAAAAGCAGAAGAGAATGGTTGGGGGACTACCTGCCCATATGCCAATTCCTTTCTCTCTTCCTCAGACCCAGAAATATTGTATATCTTGTTTCTTGAATTGTTTCATTATTATTTTACCATTAAAATAGAAAAGGCAAAATTATGAAGACAGCAAAAAAAAAAAAATCGGTGGCTGCCAGAGTTTGGGGGAAGGGAGAAATGAATATGCAGAGCATATTCTTCTATTTAACCTAAACTAAGGTACTGATACTTCTAGCCCCAGTTTTGGGTCTTGGGAGAGAAAGAAGAGGAAGGACTTTTTCTCTGTGTCTGACAGCCAGTTCACAGCAATGCTCATCTGCTGGCCCTCTCTCCTGTCAGTGGTCTGATGCTACCCGCCCTCCCTCAGCCATCCGTATCTACCCAAGAGCT
>NW_028020459.1:0-679 GCF_054177405.1 Leptonychotes weddellii
TGTATCATGTAAGTGCATGGAGGAATCAAAAACTTGCCCAAATAAAATACACCTGAAACCCTGCCATCACGTGGTCAGAGAAGGATTAAATGAACAAAGTCAGATATAAACAGCTGAAGGTTCCATCCCTCTATCGCTTACCCATGTCTGCATAGAGAGCAGCTCTTCTCTTTTCTCCTTATATTTGACACTTTCAACTGCGGTCCTGGGAGAGGAACTGCTCTCAATGTTCCTAGTTCAGAGTCCCCGGAAACTTGAAAATGGACACCAAACCAAAGGCTTGGGAGACAGCACGGGAAGAGGGCAAATGGAGAAAATGGCGATGCAGAATAAGAAACTGCATTAAAACATTCCGTGGGAACCATCAAGGAAAACAGCGCCAAACACAAGCACTTTGTAGCAGCTGCATGGGAAGGGGGAGCATTAAACATTTATTAATATTGCCCATTTTCAGAAACCATTTGGCCAAGAGCCACCTGGCCTGACTCCTGGAGCAATGGCCCCAGCGTTGCCTGCTAGGAGGCCGGCTTCAGAGCACACGAGCCTTCTTCTTTTTTTTTTTTTTTTACATAATGTTTTTTTTTTTTTAAAGATTTTATTTATTTATTTGAGACAGAGAGAATGAGATACAGAGAGCATGAGAGGGAGGAGGGTCAGAGGGAGAAGCAGACTCCCTGCC
>NW_028020460.1:0-679 GCF_054177405.1 Leptonychotes weddellii
CTCTACTCTAGCAAAATGGGTCTCCCCCACTGTGCCCCGATGTGCCTAAAATCATTGATCTCCCTTCCCCAACAGCTTATCCTTTCCCACTTAACAGTGATGGTCCATCCAAATCCTATCCCCTCCTACCAGCCTTGCTGGACCACCTTAGTCCCCAGATCTCTTCCTCTCTTGAGCTTCTACAGCATTGACGTCTGGGCCACTCACATGGCCCTCAGCACCAGTGGCTTTTAGGAAAACTCTGCTGTTGGCTGGGTTGGATTTCTTACTACGTCCAGGAGACCACAAGCTACCTGAAGGCGGAGACGGTGGGGTGCACAGAATTGTAGAAGAGCCACAAAGAATCACTTGCTCAGACAGCTGTTCGATCACTGTGCCCAGAGCAGAACGTACCTGACTTCCCACTGTAGAGTAATTGAGGGGAAGGACACTGCTATTCTGGGGTCTCAGACCCATCCACAGCCTTACAAGAACAAACCCAATCTACTTAAAAATATTTTAAAACAGTGAATCTCCTTCTCTCTCCACTCTAAGCTAGATTTAATAGCTACAAAGAGCAAGAGAAAGCAATATCTCCGTGGCTGGGTGTGCAAAAGAGATGAGTTCTGTGCTCTGGGTTTGGGATATAAGATACATCATAGGGACGCCTGAGTGGCTCAGTCAGTTAAGGGTCTGCCTT
>NW_028020461.1:0-679 GCF_054177405.1 Leptonychotes weddellii
GAGGGTCAGAGGGAGAAGCAGACTCCCTGCCGAGCAGGGAGCCCGATGTGGGACTCGATCCAGGGACTCCAGGATCATGACCTGAGCCGAAGGCAGTCGCTTAACCAACTGAGCCACCCAGGCGCCCCTAAATGGTGGACTTTTATATGCACATAGCTCTTGTTCATTGGTTAAAAATGTAATTTGGGGTGGCTAATTCATACGTAGGACTTGAATTCCTCTCTCTTTTTTCTGCTGGCTGCCTTTAGCCACACTAATTATGATATGCCACCTAGAATCTTGTACAGTTCATTGAACAAGTAAGATACCCAAACATTCTGTAGAGGTCATTCATCATAATTTGGTATCTGTAGTGACAGAGAGTTTGGAGTATTAGGACTTTCATTTTCATGCTGGTGGACAAACAGACATGAATAATGTGCTAAAGATCCTAACTGTATACATAAGAACACCATTAAGTATAGAGAATTTTTGATAGGAAAATATTCCTCCAAAAACCTTATCAGTCTACATGTGGTAAGCTTGTGACCATGGGAGTAGGTGAGGAATATCTAGATTCCTGGAAAATCAGAAGAGATTGCTATTGGCACACATTTTGTTTTCTAGATGGCGTTGTTCCTGTAATTGATACCTGAGTGTCATCTGACATTTTATGATGTGCAGAGCTAGTTTGGTATCT
>NW_028020462.1:0-679 GCF_054177405.1 Leptonychotes weddellii
GGGCGCCTGGGTGGCTCAGTCGTTAAGCGTCTGCCTTCGGCTCAGGTCATGATCCCAGGGTCCTGGGATCGAGCCCCACATCGGGCTCCCTGCTCCACGGGAGGCCTGCTTCTCCCTCTCCCACTCACCCTGCTTGTGTTCCCTCTCTCGCTGTGTCTCTCTCTGTCAAATAAATAAATAAAATCTTTAAAAAAAAAAATAACAATCCTGTGCCTAATTGAACAAATTATTAAAAAAAAAAAAATCTGTGCAGTTTCTCTTCTGACCTCTGCTTTGCTGCGCTTGTCAGTAAGAGCATTAGAGAGCAGGAGTCCCAGAGGGAGAAATGGAAGGGTCTATTTTAAGGAGACAGATGACTAAGAAGAAAACCGCTAGCAAGGAGAGAAAAACGCCCAAAGAGCTCTGGCCTTTGCACAGGCCTGACATTTTTATGGGACTTTGCTGGCCTTGGACCACAAGCTGCCCACACACACACACGGACAACCCACAGTAGCCACTGAATGCTGCATTGTGGCAATGGGACCCATGGGCCAACAGCCTCTGTTTGCAGTCCCCATTAGAGCAACTGGGGGAGTGACTGGCCCAGTTCGCCAGCTCTCACCAGGCTTGGGACCTCCCAGGGTGACTGGAAGCAGAGGAAATCAGGTTGGAAATTCACTGGCAGCCTACACTTGACCCC
>NW_028020463.1:0-679 GCF_054177405.1 Leptonychotes weddellii
AAAAAAAAAAAAAAAGCTTGCTTGCTTTCCTTCTTCCTTTTTTCTTTCTTTCCTTCTTTCTTTTTTCTTTCTTTCCTTCTTTTTTTTTTTCCCAGAGACATCTATGATGCTGTCAAGGTCTAGAGATGCTACCCCCACTCCTCCCACTGAAGTTGCTTTCTTCCCCACTTCGTTCAGAACCTTGGCCAGACACCATCAGGTGAGGTGGGGTGGACACTGTGCTGTGTGGTCCACCAGCTTGGATGGCACTTCCCACAGGGCAGAGCAGCCAAGAGGAAGGCTCCAAGGGTACATAGACAATGATCTAAGTCCAGCCACTTCATAAAAACACTGTCAAATGGTGTCCTTTCAAATAGGGCTTATAACAAAGAAGCCCAATGACATTTTGTTGACCCACAAACCACAAGAGTTCAGACATTAGTGCAATGCAGTTCTCAGACTAAGGAAATTGATAATACATGTAATCTCTGTACCATCTCGAATGGGGCTTTGTGCCTATCTAAAGTCTTTCTTCAAAAGACATTATAAAGCAATGATCTAACTTCACCCTACAAAACAATTCTGAAAAAAAGAGTTAATAGTATTATTTCTATATTATAAATAGGAACACAAAGAAATTAAGTAAATTTTCAATTAGCTACTCAATCAATTCATCAATCAACAAGCATATTAAAAATTA
>NW_028020464.1:0-679 GCF_054177405.1 Leptonychotes weddellii
CTGCTTCTCCCTCTCCCACTCCCCCTGCTTGTGTTCCCTCTCTCGCTGTCTCTGTCAATCAAATAAATAAATAAAATCTTTAAAAAAAAATAAAAATAAAAATAAATACCATCTATGTGCTTATGACTTCCCAGTGTACACCTCTTGCCTGGGTGCCTCCCTTAAGTTCCAACCTCTTTCATATCCATGTGCCCACCTCAAATCTCCACTAGGATGTCTAATAGTCATCCCATCTTATTGTGCACAACATAACTCCTGATCTCTTCTGACATACTTATGTCACCCACAGTATTTCCCAGGCCAGATGTTGGCAACTTTAGCCAAAAACCCTAGAGTTACCCTTGACTCCTCTGTTTCCCCTCACACTCTGCATCTAATCCATCAGCAAATCTTATGGGCTCTTCCTTCTAAATGTACCCAGAATGTGGCCCAGGGAGCACACCCACTGAAGCCACCTTCCTCACCATCATCTATGGCTTATTCCTAACTGGCCCCCTGCTGCCACATCTGCCCCCACATAGCAGCCAGAGTACTCCTTTCCAAATATGTCACTCCTCTGCTCAAAACCATCCAGTGGCTCCCTCATGGTGAGACAGTCCTTGAGGCCTGACGCGATCTAGACTGCTGTCACCTCTCCACCCTCCAACTTCGCCTGATGCACCCACCCTAGCCACGCTTG
>NW_028020465.1:0-679 GCF_054177405.1 Leptonychotes weddellii
GGGCTCCGAGGCTCGGACTGCAGAGACCAGCCATACAGTGGTCACAGAGACTGGACCCTTTATTTACGCCCTTAACCCCGATTTAAGATGCGCCCACAAGGAGGAAGAGTAAAATGCCACCACATAAGCAGAAGCAGAACTTCTAGGTGAAGACACTGTGTTTCCTTTGTTATTCTTCCCTGACCCGTGGGGCTTCCGGCTCAACATCTGCATCTCTCCGAAAGGGAAGCTTTCTGATGCGTTAAGTTATAACTTGGTCTAAAAGTAGCTTTTTTTCTCTCTTTCTGCCTTTGATTTCCTAAACTGCAAACTAATGTTCATATGTACCTTTCCATATACCTTTTCTTTAACACATTTTATAGTAAGGGAGATGCTATTTTTAGGATATTAACCTGATTTAAAAGCACATTTAAAATGCAAAATCATTGACCAGTATGGCATCAGTTAAGTAAAATCATTTAATTTTAACTTTTCCAGTTTTTTCCCTTCGATTCAGAATCGAAACCTCTATAAAAGCCAGCGTTCTGTATTCATCAGCACATGCTTTAGTATTCATGTCATTTTCAGGAAGCGTGAGATCACGCACTGAAAATGTAGTTGCCCCAAAAGCCTGCACAGCCAGGCGCCGGGCGCACTGGTCCGAACGGCTGCACAGAGGGCAGGTTCTCCTGCGGGGGGC
>NW_028020466.1:0-679 GCF_054177405.1 Leptonychotes weddellii
GTCAAAAAAGAAATCCAGTGATTTTTTTTAGGGACAAGGTAGAAGTATAGGTGAAATATTACTGGCCATGTGGAGATGATTGTTGGAGCTGAGGCATAGGTATTATATGAGGAATTCATGATTATTCATTTTTCCTAGTTTTATATATGTTGTCCTCTCCCCTGAATAATGTGAGAGCTTCCTTAGAATGTTCAACCTGCCACCTCTCTTAGCTACTCACAATCCCCCCACAACATCACTATCCTCTTATAAAAATGCATCATATCATCACTCTCATATCATCATATCACTCTCATGCCTAAAAATTCCTCTATTTTCAGGATAATTCCAAACCTTTCCTTCAGGATCTTTTCCAGTCTGCACTTAAAACTATTAAACATGCTACCATTGACCCAAACACATTATTCTCCAGTCTTTTGGTACTTCTTGCTCATCCTGAATGCATCCTTTTCTCTTTCACCTCTAGGATATTGCATATGTTCTTTTCTCTGTCTAGATTTTTAGTTTTTTGGTGCCTGAATTGTCCACTTCCATCTTATTTCTTGCAGCTCAATCTGAGTCTCTATGAAGCCTTTCTTGATTCTTCCTGGCAGATAAGTACTTTTTTCCCTGCATTACAAACATTTGGTAGATATATCCTTGCTAGGTATGATGGGCTAATTATATGTTGACTTGTCCA
>NW_028020467.1:0-679 GCF_054177405.1 Leptonychotes weddellii
AGCATAGTGAGAAGCGTCTGTGTCTAGCTTTATTTCATAAAGAACAAATATAAACTCATAAAAGTTGAAGTGATTTTCTAATTGTGTGTTATATAGGTAGCCTACTTTATTTCTTGATTATATCTTATAAATGCTTTCAATAATTGAGATGGTAAAAAGGCCTTGAGAGAAAACATTACACACACGTACACACACACACTGTATTTTCTCTAAATGTTCAGTTTAGAAATCTTAAGACTTTGGCATTAGGTTATTTCCTGATATCTTACCCTAATTTTCCATCTACACAACTCTGTCAAGTAGATAGACTCCATTTTGCAAAGGAGAAAACCAAAGTGGCTAAGCAGCTCGTGCATGCTCACGTAGGCGTCCACAGCGGAAGCAGGATTCAAGTCCTGCTCCGACTGGTTCTCAAACCCCGTTCATTCCACTTCACTGTGGTGTGCCTCTGGGGTAACGGACAAGTCCCATTCTAGCATGGGGTGGTGTCTAGATGGTTCCTCCCCAGTCTTGTCCCTCTCCAAAAATTACATAGGCTGTAGATATCAAACTTCAAAATGAATGAACTATATTTTTCCTGAACTTCAATTTAGAAATCTTAACCTGTAGCTTCGGGATTAGGTTATTTCCTGATATTTCATCCTAATTTTCCATCTTTTTTTTTTTTTTAAAGATTTTA
>NW_028020468.1:0-11065 GCF_054177405.1 Leptonychotes weddellii
CCCACTAAGCAAGGAGCCCGATGCAGGACTTGATTTTAAGACCCTGGGATCATGACCTGAGCCGAAGGCAGACACTTAACTGACTGAGCCACCCAGGTGTCCCACACTTTTTTTTTTTAATGAAAATTTTATTTATTAGAGAGAGAGAGAGAGCATGCACGAGTTGGGGAGAGGGGCAAAGGGGCAAAGGGAGAGGGAGAAACAGACTTCTTGCTGAGCATGGACAGGCAGGGCTCTATTCCAGGACCCTGGGATCATGACCTGAACTAAAGTCAGACACTTAACTGACTGAGCCATCCAGGAGCCCCTCTTTGACTTTCTCTTTAATTTTTCTGTTTGTAATTTATTTGTTGGTACTCTTCTCTCTAATCCTTATCCTTTTCTTTCTTCACTTACTTTCAGTTTAATTGGTTTTACTTTTCTTATTTTCTTAAGGTGGAAGCTGAAGGCCTTGGTTTCACGTATTTCTTATTTTCTAATCTAGATGTTTAGCACTATAAATTTTCCCCAGAAGAGCTGCTTTAGTGGCATTTCACAAAAATTTTGAGAGGACTGAGCTTTCATTTTTAGTCAATCAAAATAATTTCTGATTTCTTGTCTGATTTCTTTTTTGACTCACAGGTTATTTTGTTATTTTCTTAGTTTGCAAATAATTAAGGATTGATCGTTGTAGTCTTCATTGAGAAGGTGCTTCTTTTTAAAGATTTTATGTATATGAGAGAGAGAGAGCAGGGGAAGGAGCAGAGCTGGGGGATGGGGGGGAGATTCTCAAGCAGACTCTGCACTAAGCACTGACCCCATGCAGGGCTCCATCCCAGGACCCTAAGATCACAACCTGAGCCCAAAGCAAGAGTCCACGCAACTGAGTGCATCATCCAGGTGCCCTGAGAAGGTGAATTTGGAACAGAATTGAAGGTAATCAATGCAGAAGTAAGGTAGGTAATCAGAGCACACACAGCCACAGCAATGTTTTTATTCCACATGGACTCATTTAGAGAATACTTTTCTATAGGGAAAAAAGGAAAGAAAGGAAGATTTTTAAAAATTATCACTCTATTGCCAGCAAACTATTTTAATGTCTCTTTCTTCAAGGACTCCTATTTCTGAACCAATAGTTTGCACAGAAAGTTTTAAAATTACTCTTTAATTAAATGTTTTGAGGTTTTGTAATCTGGAATTTTCATTCCAAACTTCTACTGTTTCTTAACTTTTACTGCATTTAAACAAACAAAAAAAACCAATAATATTGCTCATTGTTTTGTTTTTCAAAACAATGTACTTATCAAAAAAAAAATTTTAAATGCTTATATTTTTACCATGATTTTATTTATTTGAGAGAGAGAGAGAGAGACAGAAAGAACACAATTGGGGTGGAGGAGCAGAGGGAGAGGGAGAAGCAGACTCCCCACTGAAAAGGAGCCAAGGTGGCCCTCAATCCCAGGACCCTGGGATCATGACCTGAGCTGAAGGGAGACGCTTAACCAACTGAGCCTACCCAGGTGCCCTAATATACACTCTTCTATTTTTTTTTTAAGATTTTATTTATTTGACAGAAAGAGCACAAGCAGAGGGAGCAGCATGCAGAGGCAGAGGGAGAAGCAGGCTTCCCGCTGAGCAGGGAGCCTGATGCGGGACTCGATCCCAGGACCCCGGGATCATGACCTGAGCTGAAGGCAGACACTTAACCAACTGAGCCACCCAGGCATCCCTATACACTCTTCTAATGTAAACATTTTTTCCACAATTTTTTTTATTATAGCTATTTCCCTCAACATTGTATATGTGCCAAAAAGCTGGAAAAACTGGGATTGTCTTAGTAATATGTGAATAAATAGTCATAGCAATCATAAAACCTCCTATCTTTATTCATGAAAAATAATTTATTTTTTTCTTTTTTATTCAGACTGAAAAGGAGCCAGAATCATTATTAGCTGGCAGAGAGGAAGGGGAATCTTTAGTTTATAATCAGAGACACCAAGACTAACAAAAGATGTAAATATTTCGGTGCTTTGCAGATACAGAAAATACATATAAGAGCACTCACTTTGATAAATATGACTACAATATGCATTTCTTCCAAATGTAAAGTAATAGGAAACATGAAAAATACTGAAAATGTTAATGGTGTATTAAGGCGCTGTAAAATAGGAATATCCAACTACATGATTTAAATATCCTTACTGTAAAGATATTTCAAAGTAGTGAAAATTGGATATAAGAATAAAGTTTGGTTAGAATCAACAAATAGGACCCAAAGGGCACATTTTTTAGTTGCTTGTATAAACAATTCAGACTAATATAAAATATTCAAGGGGTAATTAAGTTTTTAAATCAAGAAAACTCAATTATTTTCAAATTAGAGTGTTGTACATTTTCCAATGTTAATCTTGGTCAGGGTTTTTCAGGCCTACTTTGTATATCTTGTATTATGTTTCCTAAATTATATATTTTTTAGCACATGAATCTCATTAGTATTTAAAGAGCTTAATTTGTATAATATTAATTGGCAATACCACATTTATTAATTTTGCTTATGGTAAAATTTTAGAGCATAAATTTAAAGATTCATATGAAAGCATATTAATGTAAAAGAAATATGGATATGGTAACTTTGTATATTTGACTGAACCATATTTTTATTAAAAAGTAATACATTGTCATAATGACATTAAATCCTAGAGCAAGAAAGGAAACATTAAACGGCAAACTAATGAATTAGCAAAGCATAAATCCGGCTCTCCATCTTGTTAATTATAAATAGATTATTATTCACCACTTCATGATAGGTAATCAACTATATTTCAATTTCTTGATCAGAATAATATTCTTAGTAAATATATCTTTTTCTTTTTCTATACACCATTTAATACAATAAGTGAGAAACACAAGAATATATTTAAAATGTGAATAGAGGAATAATTTTGGAATTAAAATATGGATTTATATTACTTTTCTCAAAAAGACTGAGGTCACTGGATTGAGAGTCCTTCAGAGGATAAGAAAATGTGATCACTAGCAGGCTATATCATACAACACAGTGGGGATAAGGTAGTGTAGCCAGAATGCAAAAGCCCGCAATATAAGAGAGTTTTTAAATGAAGGCTGAAGGGTGAGGGAAGCGCTCAGTGGGAATTCTAGGCCACGGCATTATGGAAGATGGAAAATAAGGCAGTCTCGTAGAGGTGGCTACACTGAAAAGCCAAGTTTAAATGAAGGTAAAAGTGTAGCAAAAGCATTTCATCGATAAATTAATGATGTGGGGTATCTGTTTACCAGGAAATGGTATTCCATAGGCAAAAAAAAAGTGAACTGGGAGACTGTTTTACTTGTTGAGTGTTAATTAATATTTTGCATTTAGTGAGTAAATAGGTATTCCAATAAATTTTATCTCATTTAATCCTTAAACATCTCTCTAAAGACAATACTATTACATCATCCCAGTTTCAAAGATAAGAAAACTGGGCCTTGGGGATGTTATTGACTAACCTATCCAAGTTTGCATAACCAGTATATTCAAGAGCCAAAGCTCATACCTAAGGAATGTGACTTCAAAGTGTATCCCATAGAGTCTATTCTATGCTTCTCGACAATAAGGTGTGGGATAACCAGTACACCTTGTAGTTTTTCTGAATACTCTGTTTCTACAAACATAACCTAAGATTTTATAAGCACTATCGGCAACACCATCACACTAACACAAATGGAGCATACAATAAACCAAACATCCCTAAATCTTTTTTTTTGCCCCATTATACCACTAAGCTACATTTTTCTGAATTTGTAATTTTTAAAGCTGTAAACATAGGATTTTACATTTGTCCCTTTTACAGTTCATTTTATTGGATCTAAGACATCATTCCAAACCATCCTAAAATTATTCAGTAATTAAATACATAGATATCTTTCCCAGGCAAATTTTAAAATAAATTTTAACTAAACCTAGCAGGATGTGAGATGCAGATTATACAAATTTAAGAATGTAACATTATTTAAGGAGGTATTACAAAAGATATTCACACCATTACCAGTAATATCAAAAGGAAAGAATTATAACTGAATGAGGCTCTTTCCTAATTATTCAAAGTTACACATGTATCTTCTGGGTCACATATTGAATGGAGAGAGGAAGACTCCATTTTAGAGGATAAATACCCAAGAAAAGGGCCACAGGTTGTATTTGGGCCTGGATGTAAAGATTACAAATGGGAGATATGTAATGACTAGGGCAATGGCTATTTCTTTAAAACCAAAAATGGCAGGGGTGCCTGGGTTGCTCAGTTGTTAAACATCTGCCTTCCGCTCGGGCCCTGGTCCCAGGGTCCTGGGATTGAGCCCTGCATCGGGGCTCCCCGCCCAGCGGGAAGCCTGCTTCTCCCTCTCCCACTCTCCCTACTTATGTTCCCTCTCTCGCTGTGTCTCTCTCTGTCAAATAAATAAATAAAATCTTTTAAAAAAATAAAACCAAAAATGGTAAAGGATCTTTCTATGTCAGTTGTTTGTGGTAATATTAAAATGTTTAAAGTAAGTATATGCCTAGAGTCATGTGCAATATATATATAAAAGTTCATTATCTTCAGAAGTGCCTGCTCTAATTATTAAAAAGATTCAACTGAATATCGGGGTAAAGGAGATTCCATAATGTCTTAACTTTGTCAGGTTATTAGAATGAGCCTACTTTCGCAGGAAATGAATCATATCTTCCAATGTTAAACTATGTAATATTTTATGAACAGTAGTAAATTAAACACGATTCAATTTTTTATGTTATAAAATTTACTAGAATCTTTGTGCCCTTACTAATCCACTTGTAGCTTTTTGGCCCTTTTGGAATCACCAAATAAATAAATGAATAGATTAAATAAATAAATAATTCTAATTTTATGTACAGTGTTCTTAATTCTTTTGACAAATATTTAGTCTTCAACACCTACCATAAGCCCACCTATCCGTATTTAGAGTATTTTGATAATGTAGAAAACAACGGAATGCCTTGTAATGGATTATCTGCACTTGTCCACAAGTCAGTTACTGAATATATTTCTGAAACCTTCCGTAGCTAATTAGAAATTCCATCAAACCCCAAAAAGGCACTAAGCCTGCTATTCAAAACAGAATTAAAGTATGCACTGTTGTTACTGTTGCTATATAATTCAAGCAGACTCTTGAAATATATTTGTCCAGCCAGAAAACACGTGAAAATTATTTTGACTCTCCTCCCCCGGCAATGTACAAGTTTGAAAGAGAAATGCAGTTATCTTTCATGTCATATTGATTGCTTTTGGCTTTCATGGACTCAAACAAGGTAGATCAGTGTGGGATTTTATACTTTGCTGGAAACAGCTACAGCAAAACATGTTATTATTAGCTTCATTTGCAATTACAATTTTAAAGCCACACTTTGCTGGAGCAGGAAGAGAGGCCAAGGAAAATAGAAACAGTAAATGAGACAGAGCTTGGTCATGGATTCAGTGTCAGCAATTTATTCAGCTGGTTGGATTCTGGTTGCCTCTTCCCAGTTTTGTGAATAATTCCATTTCCCTCACACACCCTTTATGAATGAATTAGGTGATTGTTTTAAAGGAATTTTAAATTGGGGGAATTACTTTTATACAACAACTAATATACAGGTCCTGGAATATTCATCATGGCCGAAAAAGTTGTTTGGATTGTTCTCATTTAATCCTCTTTATAAATATATAATAACTATTGTTATCCTCCAGTTACAATATTAAGAAGCACCTTAATTTCTTTGTGCCTAGCCATGTTTAGTCAGTTGGTAATAAATTACTTTAGTCAAACTATATAACACCTCTTCCAAACCCCTTGTACTCAAGGACACAGGGTTTTTAGCCTATAACAGTGGTGTTTCTTCCAAGTTAGTTCAGAGTTTGGGGTTTGTAGAACAACATCTAGGAGTTTTTATTAATGAAATGTAGAAATACAGTTAAATTATCAAAATTTTTACTTTGATTCTTCTTTTTGCCTTACAAGTACTATATATATATGCATATATATATATAAGATCAGCATATATAATCAGTATATATAATAATCAGTATATATAATCAGTATATATATATACATATATACATGCAAGATCAGTATATATAATCTTTTGTACTTGCAAGGCAAAAGAAAAATCAAAATCAAAACTTTGATCAAAATATATACAAGATCAGTATACACACACACACCACGCACACCGATCTCTCTCTCTATATATATATAGAAAACATATTTAAAGTATGTGTATTTTGTCTCAGTAAGATAATAAGGGATATTGCTCAAGAATAATTTATTTTGGATTTTTTTTCCCTTCCAATGAATATTGGGTAACTAATCACTCACCACCATTTATCTCTGTTGTGACAGAGATGATTACAATGTACTTGGCATAAAAAAATAATGGTGACAGTAATAGCTTTAGTAGTTGTTACTATAGTTGCAGTTGTCTTGTTATTGCTACAGTTTTTGAACATTTCTCAAAGATTTTATTTAATATATTGATTAATGAAGAAACCAGTAAGAGACTAAAACTGGTTCCTATTATTATTTTTAATGGGTGCCTCGGTTTCTCACAACTTTTCCATTATTCCCACTGAATTTGGAACTTTGGCTGACTCAACCTATTTGTCAAACTTACTAGCCTTTGGCAGTCTTTTCCCTTTGGGGAAAAACTCTGTTCTCCATTATTCAGATAGTTTTCCCTAAATCATAAAGCTCTTGTCTATATAACTTTAAGTGTTGCCTTTCCAATAAATCTGGCTACTGTATCTCATCCATCAGATACAGACCTTTTAATATTTCAGCTGCTATTAACAAATCAAGGTGCTATTCTTCCATACACCATATAATTTAGACCCTTACTAGCCACCTTACTCAGGGAAGTCATTCACCTATATAAATTTTTCCCAGCCCAATCTTAATAAATTCTACTTCCCTCTGTTTTGCTACCAGTCCTTCATTGAGATTCTGGTTTACTCATGGTAGATTAAACATGAGGCTAACAAGAGCACACTTGCAAAGAAGGACCAGCAGTCTGTTTTCAGTTATAGGTTCTTCCACCGGTTCCTAAACAATTAGATAACTCTGGTATCTAATTATTATTATCTAATTACTATTAGATAAACCACACCTGTTTTCCCACGTCACTAATTAAAAGATACAGCTATGCTGGTAACTGAACACACATTCGTCTTTCGTCACATTTAACCAACCGAATTCTGATTTAGACCAACTAAAAATTGGGCAGTATAATTTTGTTCTCATATTTTATTTTTATTTTTTTTAATTTTTTTAAATTTTTTTATTGTTATGTTAATCCCCATACATTACATCATTAGTTTTAGAGGTACTGTTCTCATATTTTAAAATGAACTAATTAAGTTAGGCATAAAAGAAAGAAAACTTAACATGTGGCCCTTGTGTTTCTAACAATAGAAAAAGAGGACGGTGTGAGCCTTGGGTGGGGGGGGGACACGTACCTTTTTTGCTCATGTATTTGCCTACCAAGACTCCCTTCCTACTGTGATTATTAATGTAAGTCCAGGGAGAATATAAAGGAGAAAGACAGCATTCAACTTACAAAATCTTATGATATTTGATTGGATTAATGATTCCTTTAAGACTTTTAATGTCATAAAGTATCTGGACATTGATTTTATCCCGATTCATTTCCTACCAGTGTTCTATTTCCCTGCTTATTCCTTATCCTTGATTGAGCCATGCTAAGTTTCTCTAAGTTCCTCTAAAGTGCCAACAGATTTCCTACCTCGAGGCCTTTGCATGGAATATTCTTTCCCTAACTCTTTTTTTTTTTTATGATCTTATTTATTTATTTGACAGAGAGAGAGAGTGAGAGAGAGAGAGAGTGAGAGCAGGAGCACAAGCAGGGGGAGTGGGAGAGGGAGAAGCAGGCTTCCCGCCAAGTAGGGAGCCCGAAGCAGGGCTCCATCCCAGGACACTGGGATCATGACCTGACCCGAAGGCAGACACTTAATGACTGAGCCACCCAGGTGCCCCTTTCCCTAACTCTTTACCTAGTAAAATTATACTTTTGATCCCACTTAACCATGATCTCTACAAAGAGGCCTTCTCGGACCCCTAAACTAAATTTCCTATCATAACTAGTTTGTTTTTTTTCATAATGTTTATGTTTTTTTAGTATGCATATGCTTATGTGATAATCATTTCTTTAATATTTATCTTTAATATTTACTATCATTTCTTTAATATTTATCTCACTAAACTGGACTTTCTTAACAGTAAGGAAACATATTGGCTCACATGAGAGCAAGAGCAGAGGTAGGGCAAACCTCAAGGTTGTTTGACCCAGTGAAAAATCAGACTGTAGAATGACAGCCAGAACTTCATATCCTCTTGCTTATATTTAGCAGAAGGGAAAGAGCTGATCTGCAGAGACTTAAGACCAAAGAAAAATTTCCCCAAAAGATTCCAGAAAACCTAATCTATTGAACAATATTGGATCACAAATTTATTCTTGAGCTGATCATTGGCAAGAGAGGTGGGATTTCTTTTAGTCCAATCTGAGCCATCTTTGGAATTGAGTTTGCAATCATATTTCCCTCAGGCAGCGTAAACCATGTGGGAGAGAAATACATACATAAAGTAAGTTAGCATTCTGTTATAAAGAAGAAAGATACTACTGGGTAAACAACTAGCTTATCCACCCTATTACTATAAATGCAGAACTTGTTTATCTTGTTTAAACTGTATAATGTTGTCATCATACTTGATTTTCATTTTTTAAAATGTCATGATCCCATTATTTACTATTCATGTTAAACCAACAAATGTCATTCTGACTATTTTGCAGGATGAGAATTTAGATGCACTTTTATATGTAGCCAGAAGCATATTTCCCATCAAAAACTGCCTATTAAACTTGTTTCCAAAATCTGTGAATCAAACTAAGGTTGAACATAAATAATGCATGATGTTATCTATCAGGAAAGCTGTTTCAATCCAAGACTCTGAAAAATTCAGTTTACCAAGCAATTAGGAGATAAATTCTAGAAGAGGGAATTGGAAAATCTATGTCAAATCATGTACAATTAAAACATCATTAATTCTGCATAGGATTTATGCAGCCACATGGTTGTCTAACATAATAGTTAACTATGAAACTGTATGAACATAAGAATTTAGGGTAGAGAGGGTCAATAGAAAAGAAGGGCATATCTGTGCCTTCCCTCGTATATCCCAAGGTCACATAAGCATAAGAGTCAAAACTGCATCTGAGGATCCATTCACTAGAGTCAATGGGGTAGTTCACAGAATCTGCAAGAGGTTGGATTAAAATCAAACATTAGAAGCTCAAAATCTGCCCCTAGGTCAGCCCAGCTCCAGCAGCCTGAGCTATCTTTGCCACTGAAATTCTAATGAGAAAGCAGAATCTAACCTAGAGTGACAATATAATGAAAATAAAATACCTTGTAAGTTCCTCTCTAAAACAAAAACTATTAAAGCCAACAATATAGAAAGCATTTGTGTTTGAAAGAATTAGTAGAGATGAATCAGATTTCATGATACATGCATATGACATCAGCAATTTCAAAGAAGTACAACTAATCAGCTTTGTAAACAAGATCTGTACACATATGATGGATACACACAAGTACACAAACATATATATGTAAATGCACACTTGAACTTAGACCCATTGTAGCTGTTAATATAGTATCCAGGGTCTCTGGATAAGGAAGAGAAATTACAAAACACAACAATAATAATTCAAAATTGATTATCATATATCAGTTGCTACTTTTCTGCTATGTATTATGACTCATCACTGCCATGAGGAAGTTCATAACTGGCTATGAAGCTCCACAGGCCTAGCCTGACATCATCATTTCAGGGCTCCATTTCTTCGAACCAAATCTCTTATCTGAATTCCTTTCTGGTTCGCCAAAACAACTCTATTGAGGACTAGCAGATGGCTCACAATTTATTAATTCTTTATTATACAAAATAATTAAATTCTTGGTTTTCTCAATTTCCTTCATTAAGATGAAATAGGACCAACCCTATCATAATCACTTTCCCTTGGATTAAACCCCTGCTTTCCTGAAATGGAGAAGTGTTTTCAATTGTTATTATTTTAGTTAGCATCACTTCTATGGATGAGAGAACTGAGACTCAGAGCTCCTGTAACTTGTATGACATCACTTAGACTTCAAAGTCTACTGTCTTTTCATTAATCACTTATTTGAAACCAATTTAGCAAACAAGAAGAGACCCCACACATGAACAGACCCTTATGTTAATATTTAGGGGAAAACTATTACATGGACTCCATATATTCAAAATAATAAATATGATTGAGCACCAGTAGGCAGATCCCTACAATTCAAGGCTATGTTCCACTAGAAGACATTGAACAAATAAACACACAAATAAATATACAATACAGTTAATGCTAAATGATATAAAGAGAAAGAACAAGACACTGTAAGTCAGTAACAGAGAAGACCCATTTGAGAGTGCCATAAACTATTCTGTTTTTGAAATAAAATATAAAATTCTTTCAGAGAAATTTTTAATACCTTAAATATTAAGAAAAGCTTAAGAGCTACATGAGTCCAATAGACATATTTAACCATTTTGTTCCTCTCATTTTGAACCTATGTCAAACAAAATATAGGCACATAAAAACAAGCAAGCAAAAACTACAGGCAACCACTCTGAATGAACCACCTACATTCTCCTCTCTACTCTCCAAGCTGCCAACTACAAGTTGAGTTTAAAACAGTGTACTTGTGCTGTGTTTATTCCTTTTTTAAAAAATTTTATTGTTATGTTAATCACCATACATTACGTCATTAGTTTTTGATGTAGTGTTCCATGATTCATTGTTTGCATAAAACACCCAGTGCTCCATTCAATACGTGCCCTCTTTAATACCCATCACCAGGCTAACTCATCCCCCCACCCCCTCCCCTCTAGAACCCTCAGTTTGTTTTTCAGAGTCCATAGTCTCTCATGGTTTGTCTCCCCCTCCAATTTCCCCCCATTCATTTTTCCCTTCCTACTAACTTCTTCTTTT
>NW_028020469.1:0-679 GCF_054177405.1 Leptonychotes weddellii
GGGGGGATCCAGTCTTTTCACCAAAACAGGCACTGAGCACCACATCACAGTGTGGCGTTACTGTCTGCTGTCCACAGTTAGCTTGTGAACTCAGTGTGAAGAATCTTCATCAAAAGTGAGGACACACATTTACTGCTCCCAGAGTCGTCTTTAAAGCCCTCTGTTGTCCATGGGGACCCCAAACATCGAATAACTTGTCTGCGAGAAAACTCAGGGAAAGCACTCAAACTAATCAGTGTAAATCATTAATGAGGGTTGCAAGATGACCACAGACTCCAATTTTGAAACCTTTATTCCGGGGGGAAAAAAAAAGGTCTGATAAAATGTCACATGATTTTCATGTGTGAAGTAGAGTTCATGTTAGCAAAAGAAAAAATTCTCTCCCAAATGATAGCAATCAACTTTCAAGTATACAGAGCATCTTATAACACCTTTATGAGGGAAAGTTGCACCTGATGTGTAAGTGAAAAATTGAGTTATCATGCATTCAAGGAAATGGAAATGTTTTGAGACTAATACAAAGTTGAAGTGAAACTGTTAAATTCTTTAGAACTTATTTGAATATTTCACAAATTTGTTATGCTAGATGCCTAACAATAATACAACCTAATTTATTCCCTGGAAAATTAAATTTTTTGTTCTGTATCTGTTTATTAGGAAGCTTTCAAAAGATTCAGAC
>NW_028020470.1:0-679 GCF_054177405.1 Leptonychotes weddellii
GTGTATTTCAATCTACCTAATGTATATTGACAAATGAAAGGATTGCCCTATTATAAACTTCATGTAGGTTTAACTTAAAAAAAAATTATCTGCACTACTGAGCTTTTCCTAATCAGTGTATAGCCCACATTCCAAGACTGTAGTTGACATAATGTTTGATGTAAATATTACATTTAAATTATCTGTAAGTTATAGTTAATTCAAAAAGTATGTTAAAAAAATTGTTTTCCAAATACGTTGAATTTCCATAATTTCTGTCATTCCCTAGCCCTTAGTGAGCACTCTGGACTTTGTAAAGTGCTAAACAAATATAAGTTATTATTAATATATCTAGATACACACAGTTATAAAACAAGTTGAATAAATATAAACAATAGAATTACAAACTTCTCTGGTTTAAGAGTCAAGCAAGAATTTGGCTGCCTACAAATATAGAATATATACTGTAGAAAAAATAAAGTAATTATCCGTATTGAAAATGAAACAAACTTTTGAACAACTGTTAAGTTTTGAATAATTTTTGGGTAGGAGAGAAAAAAAAAACTATAAACAAAATAGCAGTCCTCTAAATTTTTATGAGTGGCTTTCCATCTCCATTACCCTCAGAGTGTGAAAAACTTTAGTGACCAAGTGGTTCATTTTCCCTATTTTACTGATGAGGCAATTGGGACACTGGTGA
>NW_028020471.1:0-679 GCF_054177405.1 Leptonychotes weddellii
ACGTGCACATGCCAACTCACACTCGCACACACGCGCGCGCACACTCGCACGTGCGCACGCTCACGCACGCACTCACTTGCACACTTACCCACACATGCTCACTCGCATGCACACACTCCACCCACTCGCTTGCACACGCGTGCACACGCCAACTCACACTCGCGCACTCACATGCCCACGGACCCCACCCACACTCATCTGCACACGCTCATTCGCATGCACACTCACCCCACCCGCACACTCGCGCACACACAATAGCTGGGAGAAGGAAGGGGCTCCAGAACTGGAGAGCCTGAAAGCAGAGCAGCGTCTGGGGCTGGGGTCAGGAGACCCCGTTGTGCCGCCCGAGCCCGATTCAGCTCTCTGAGCTCTGAGCGTCGTCCTACAGAATGTTCCCGCCGAGTTGAAAAACCAGGCCGGCTGACTGCTGACTCTGGACCAGGCACGCTCATCCTTCACCGCTCAGCTCTCTCTTCCAGACTCAGGAAATCACTCCAGAGAGGAGGAGGAGCTTGCCCACGACCACAGGGCGTGGGACGGTGGCAATGGTAACGCCGGGCTGGGGCGTCCCATCTCCTGGCCCTGCTGGGGGCTCCGGGAAGAAGGTCCTCGGAAACCAGAGGACACCCGTGCGTAAAGGCCTGTGTCGGCAGAAGGGCCAGCGGCAGCCGGAAGTGGT
>NW_028020472.1:0-679 GCF_054177405.1 Leptonychotes weddellii
GGAGTCTGGGACCATAAATTGCCTTGCTCCATATCAACAATATATATGGTAGAAGTGGGTATGTATTCCCTGATTTAATGGGTCAAATGAAATTGACTTGTGCTTAAAGCAATGTTGGACACATAAAGCCAGAAGAAATGAAAACTGTCTTTGTGTTTTCATACCATGAAAGCCACCCTAGCCTTAAAATGCTGTTGCCCAATGTGGGACGTATTTTACTGAATAATGCCCTTTTGTACTCTTAAGTTTTTTTCCGTTGAGTCTTATAAAGGCATCGTGTAGAACTTTTTTATCCCAGAAAATAGTGGTCATTGAAGCATTTTGGTGGACTTGTTACCACTTATATACAGTTCTAGTGTAGATTTCTCTGATTTCCTGTGTGGTATTGATGTTTGGGAATAAACTGCAAAGAGCAATGATTGCCATATACTTTGCTGCTTAAATCCACGTGAATTTCTTAATTTCATGCCACGTTGCACCATTACACTGTGGTTGGCAACTTTCAAAATGGTCCCCACGATCCCCACTTCCTGGTAATTGATGTGGGAAACAAAGGCAGAAGAAAAATCATTAAATTTCCTTACTACCTACAGCCCACTGACAAGTCCTTGAAACAGGCAGAGTGACATTCCTCTGAGGACTCAGCTGCCTTGCTGTTAATACTCTGCAAAGGGCAAAA
>NW_028020473.1:0-679 GCF_054177405.1 Leptonychotes weddellii
GGGCTCCGAGGCTCGGACTGCAGAGACCAGCCATACAGTGGTCACAGAGACTGGACCCTTTATTTACGCCCTTAACCCCGATTTAAGATGCGCCCACAAGGAGGAAGAGTAAAATGCCACCACATAAGCAGAAGCAGAACTTCTAGGTGAAGACACTGTGTTTCCTTTGTTATTCTTCCCTGACCCATGGGGCTTCCGGCTCAACATCTGCATCTCTCCGAAAGGGAAGCTTTCTGATGCGTTAAGTTATAACTTGGTCTAAAAGTAGCTTTTTTTCTCTCTTTCTGCCTTTGATTTCCTAAACTGCAAACTAATGTTCATATGTACCTTTCCATATACCTTTTCTTTAACACATTTTATAGTAAGGGAGATGCTATTTTTAGGATATTAACCTGATTTAAAAGCACATTTAAAATGCAAAATCATTGACCAGTATGGCATCAGTTAAGTAAAATCATTTAATTTTAACTTTTCCAGTTTTTTCCCTTCGATTCAGAATCGAAACCTCTCTAAAAGCCAGCGTTCTGTATTCATCAGCACATGCTTTAGTATTCATGTCATTTTCAGGAAGCGTGAGATCACGCACTGAAAATGTAGTTGCCCCAAAAGCCTGCACAGCCAGGCGCCGGGCGCACTGGTCCGAACGGCTGCACAGAGGGCAGGTTCTCCTGCGGGGGGC
>NW_028020474.1:0-679 GCF_054177405.1 Leptonychotes weddellii
GTGTTCCCGACGTGTTCCAGAGTCTGCACCCGTGGATGCACCAGACATGGTCTTTCCTCTCCAAGTGGGTGACAGGTATTGACACAAACGCTCATGCAACGGATTATTTTAGCTACTATGATAGAAATCTTGGGCGCCTGGGTGGCTCAGTCGTTAAGCGTCTGCCTTCGGCTCAGGTCATGATCCCAGGGTCCTGGGATCGAGTTCCACATCGGGCTCCCTGCTAGGCGGGAAGCCTGCTTCTCCCTCTCCCACTCCCCCTGCTTGTGTTCCTGCTCTCGCTGTCTCTCTGTCAAATAAATAAATAAAATCTTTAAAAAAAAAAAAGAAATCTTAATTAGATATTGCATTTAATTCTGCAAGAATACTTCAGAAAGGCATAGAATAGCTGACTCTGGCTCTGTTTCAAAAGGCAGAGGTGGAAGGACAAGCCTATAGAGGGAGTAGCAACGCAGAGGCCCAGGAGTCTGAAAGAGCCGGGAGGGGCTGCAGGTCTAAAATGCTGGCGTGAGGGGCCACGATACAGGCCACAGAGGTGAGCACGGAAAAAAAAAAAAAAAAAAATTAAAGGCACTGAAACCATGTTAAAAGTCCGTTGGAATTCACCTTGCAGTGAGGGCTGTGGAAGGGCTCTAAGTTAGTGGTGTGATATGGGCAGATTCACGTCTCAGAAAGATCA
>NW_028020475.1:0-679 GCF_054177405.1 Leptonychotes weddellii
CTCAGTAGGGACTCTGCTTCCGTGTGCTGCTGTGTTCCCTCTCTCTCTCTCTGACAAATAAATATATAGGAGACACAGCGAGAGAGGGAACACATATATATATATATATATATATATATAAGAGGGCTCTGTGTTCCCTCTCTCGCTGTGTCTCTCTCTCTGTCAAATAAATAAATAAAATCTTAAAAAAAAAAAAAAAGAAAGAAATATTTCAAAGGAGCCTGATGTGGGGCTGGATCTCAGGACGCTGGGATCATGACCTGAGCCGAAGGCAGACCTTTAACCTACTGAGCCACCCAGGTGTACCAATATTTTGATGCTTTTTATATTAGATATTTTTATCAACCCTTTCCCTCACAGTTTTGGCCTCAGGCTATTAGTTCTTTTGAAATACATTTGCTGGGGCGCCTGGGTGGCTCAGTTGGTTAAGCGACTGCCTTCGGCTCAGGTCATGATCCTGGAGTCCTGGGATCGAGTCCCGCATCGGGCTTCCTGCTCGGCAGGGAGTCTGCTTCTCCCTCTGACCCTCCTCCCTCTCATGCTCTCTGTCTCTCATTCTCTCTGTCTCAAATAAATAAATAAAATCTAAAAAAAAAAAAAAAAATGAAATACATTTGCTGTTGAATATAATCCCAAGCACTTCTTATAATGCTGACTGTGTCATTTGCTATTTGTATTT
>NW_028020476.1:0-679 GCF_054177405.1 Leptonychotes weddellii
TGGACAAGTCAACATATAATTAGCCCATCATACCTAGCAAGGATATATCTACCAAATGTTTGTAATGCAGGGAAAAAAGTACTTATCTGCCAGGAAGAATCAAGAAAGGCTTCATAGAGACTCAGATTGAGCTGCAAGAAATAAGATGGAAGTGGACAATTCAGGCACCAAAAAACTAAAAATCTAGACAGAGAAAAGAGCATATGCAATATCCTAGAGGTGAAAGAGAAAAGGATGCATTCAGGATGAGCAAGAAGTACCAAAAGACTGGAGAATAATGTGTTTGGGTCAATGGTAGCATGTTTAATAGTTTTAAGTGCAGACTGGAAAAGATCCTGAAGGAAAGGTTTGGAATTATCCTGAAAATAGAGGAATTTTTAGGCATGAGAGTGATATGATGATATGAGAGTGATGATATGATGCATTTTTATAAGAGGATAGTGATGTTGTGGGGGGATTGTGAGTAGCTAAGAGAGGTGGCAGGTTGAACATTCTAAGGAAGCTCTCACATTATTCAGGGGAGAGGACAACATATATAAAAATAGGAAAAATGAATAATCATGAATTCCTCATATAATACCTATGCCTCAGCTCCAACAATCATCTCCACATGGCCAGTAATATTTCACCTATACTTCTACCTTGTCCCTAAAAAAAATCACTGGATTTCTTTTTTGAC
>NW_028020477.1:0-679 GCF_054177405.1 Leptonychotes weddellii
GGATCGAGTCCCGCATCGGGCTCCCTGCTCGGCGGGGAGTCTGCTTCTCCCTCTGACCCTCCTCCCTCTCATGCTCTCTGTCTCTCATTCTCTCTCTCTCTCTCAAATAAATAAATAAAATCTTTAAAAAAAAAAAAAAATTTCACAGCATACCAGCGAAGGTTGTGATGCCCAGCTGAGAGGATGCTTCACAGGCCCACATTGGCGCATGTAGGGGAGATGCGGGTGATAAGTCACACTGGTGCCCTCCCCGCCTCCCCTCCCCATGCCTGGTGGCCTGGCTGGGCTGTGTAACTGCTCATTCCTGTCGAATTTTAGCTCTTTCTTACAACTGCCATATGGCTGTGCCATACAATTTCTACTTTACCCAAGATACACACCCTAGAGGTTTCTCAATCCTTCTCAACATATCCCTCACCTCCAAGTGAGCACCATGGGTTCACTGGAGAAATGTCTCCTGAGTCTGAGCCATCCCCTGCGTTCCTGAAGGTATGTTTTTGCTTCAGTCCTTCCTATCTCTCTTTTCCTTGTCTATTTTACCTCATCTCCTCACTATTAGCACCCCTCCGATGTGGACCATCCTCCACATTATCTACCAGGTAATTCCTTGTTTCAAAAAATCTTATCACAAGACTCCCTAGGTTCCTCATTGTTCTTCCATTCATTCATTAAGGAAACA
>NW_028020478.1:0-679 GCF_054177405.1 Leptonychotes weddellii
TTTCCAAACAATATTCAAAGCTAGAAGATAAGAGAACAATTCTTATAAAATTTTCAAAGACAGTATGTCCCAATATTTGTGTATTCAGTTACACTGCCTTTTAATTTTAAAGGTAACATATTTTTGAACATGGATGAACTAAAGAAATATAGTATCTGTGAGTCATTTTGTAGGAAAAGAAGGGGATCCCAGAGAATGTGGAAATTGATCTTAGAAAGGTTGGCTTTCTGGTAGCTTGTGACCTAAGAGATGGTGAACAGTACCTCTGAATATAGCCTAGAAACAAACATGGCAATCCTTCAGATGGGGGAGGTTCGGCTCCTTCAGTGAAGGATGTTGGAAATGCTACTCCAAGATGCTGGTGGTGACCCTGGCTGAGGGCCTGAGGCTGCCATACCTTCGAGTCCCCTGCAAACTGGAATTATTACCACCTCACAGGGAATTGGTTGTTGACCAGTTTATTCTTTTTTTTTTTTTTTTTTAAAGCATGGGTGATTTTATTTTTATTTTTTAAGATTTTACTTATTTGACAGAGAGAGAGAGCACAAGTAGGCAGAGTGGCAGGCAGAGAGAGAGGGAGAAGCAGGCTCCCTGACGCGGGGCCCGACTGGGATCATGACCCAAGCCGAAGGCAGACACTCAACCGACTGAGCCACCCAGGCACCCCAAGCATGGGTAA
>NW_028020479.1:0-497 GCF_054177405.1 Leptonychotes weddellii
CTCAAAGTTCCAGGGGAACTCTGGGGTCACATTGTACTACTTAGCTGTATTGTGGTATTTAAAAGAGCTTCTAAATCAGGTCTCAACCGGTACCAAAAGATTGGGATCATTCCCTCCCTATTTTCAGACCACAATGCTTTGAAACTAGAACTCAATCACAAGAGGAAAGTCAGAAAGAACTCAAATACATGGAGGCTAAAGAGCATCCTACTAAAGAATGAATCGGTCAACCAGGAAATTAAAGAAGAATTAAAAAAATTCATGGAAACCAATGAAAATGAAAACACAACTATTCAAAATCTTTGGGATGCAGCAAAGGCAGTCCTAAGAGGAAAGTATATAGCAATACCACCCTTTCTCAAGAAACAAGAAAGGTCTCAAGTACACAACCTAACCCTACACCTAAAGGAGCTGGAGAGAGAACAGCAAATAAAGCCTAAACCCAGCAGGAGAAGAGAAATAATAAAGATCAGAGCAGAAATCAATGAAATAGAAAC
>NW_028020479.1:597-1000 GCF_054177405.1 Leptonychotes weddellii
CTAGGCTGGTAGGTGGTTGGGTTAAATTTACTTTTCAAAACCATTAAAAATACTGTTGCTGCAGTAATTACATTTGTATATATTTCTTTCGAGAATTTATGGAGTTTTTTTTTATATAGGATAAATTTCTAAATGTGCAGTTACTAGGTCAAAGAATATGCACATTAAAATGTGCTAGTTTGTTAATTATTCTCATAGATTACTCCCTCAAAAACTATACAAACTTTACCCATGTTCTTGCCAAATATGAGTACTGTATCTCATTTAAATGTGCCCATTTGTCAAAAAGTTATCTATTACTTTAATTTCTACTACTTAAATTTCTCTAATTACTTTAATTATTTATTGTTATGGTTGAGCTTTTTAAAATTCTTTACTGTTTCTTTTTCTCTCAAATGCCCCT
>NW_028020480.1:0-5341 GCF_054177405.1 Leptonychotes weddellii
TACCCTCCCCAGTGTCTATCACCCAGTCACCCCATCCCTCCCACCCCACCCCCCACCTCAGTTTGTTTCCTGAGATTAAGAATTCCTCATATCAGTGAGGTCATATGATACATGTCTTTCTCTGTTTAACTTATTTCGCTCAGCATAATATAAAGTGGCCTTCTAATTACTTCACGTCAGGGTTACATCCTATCAACGGGACTTATCACTGTGGCTGCTGACCTTGATTGCCTAGCAGAGGTGATATTTGTCAGGTTTCTCCACAGTCACTCTTCTTCCTGCCTTTCCATACTGTTATCTGTCACAGGAAGTCACTGCTTAGCCCACACTTATGATATGGGACATGTGCTTTGCTTCCTTCATGTGGAGTCCCTACATAAATTATTTGGAATTCATCTGTATGAGAGATTTGTGTGTTCTCCTTCATGAATTGATTCATCTGGTCATTTATTTATATCAGTATGGACCCTTGGATATTTACATTCTACTTTGGCTTATAATTTAGTACTGCATTTTTTGCCACTTTGACCACTGAAAGCTCTTTTAGGTTGGTTCCTGTGTCCCCTTGACATGCTCCATCCTTTTGCTTTTGGAGCACTTTTTCCTTTTTATACTATAGGATGCTGTTCCAGGTTCATCTTGTATATTTCCTGCCCAAATCCTAGAATCAGTCATTGCCCATGGAGCTCTGATCTCTTTTATTGGAAAATGGTGTTAGAAAACAAGATTTGGGCACTGGGTGTGCTTGTCACTCTAGAGGTCTCATTGATTCTGGGATTTCTCAGCAACAGACCTAAGGAACTTATATATATTATAATATATATTATAATATATATTATAATATATAATTATACTCACACACACACACACACACACACACACACACACACAAGCATCCAGTGCTTGTTGTCTCAAGCCACTTGGCACTTAGCTACAGAGCAATAGATCACCAGAACATTCACTACTCTGTCCTAGGTACTGGGTCTTAGTACCAAGATGTCGTGACATAATGACTGATTATCCTCAGTTACAGAGGAGGAAACTGAAGCACAGGGAGGGACAGAAACTTGTTCAAAGTCACAGCACTGTTAAAATGATGGATTTGAAACCTGTAGGTCTGACTCTACAGTAATGCTCTTGCATTAAGCTGTGCTGCTCCCAAAAATGCTCAAAAATACTTTGGAAAGGAAATGAAAAAGAAATTAAAGTCCTCAACCACACCACCTGGGATCACCGTAGTCGAATGGATGATGCTGTGTCAGCGTGCTTCTCTCCTGGTTTGTGGACTGAGCTTCCTGTTAGAACAAGGAAGCCAAACCATCCTCGAGCACCCTTGCTCATTAGTTATCATTATTGTTTCAACTGAAAGCATCTGCACCCTGTTGAATGTGGATCATCTGAATGGGAATGTCAGCCCTTTTACCCAAAACACAGATGAGCAGACCCCGTAGCCGGCTTTCCAGCCACGAGCCAGCTTTCCCACGCTGCCAGGAGGGATGCTGATGGCTAGATAGGCACCGTCTGTCCCAGTGGCTGCAACTCCCACTGAAGCAGCTCAGCAAGGAAACTGGGCACAGGCTCCAGAGAAAGGAGGGAGGGTGAGAGAGCAGGCAGGGAAGGAAGTAGGAGGGAGAAAGACCTCCCCATTGTGGGAGGCAAGTCCTCAGCCTTGAGCAGGCTCTCTGGCCAATGAAATGTCTGCACTAGCAGATGGTCCTGTTGCCCCGTTAACCTACAAGCTGCAGGTCTACACCTGGGCTCAGAAAGGGGGGCCAGGGGAGAAAGAACCTCATGCCACCAGTATATATTGTTACCATTGGATTTATCTTGTATTTGCAGGGCTGAAAATTCTCAGCAAATCCTCATGTGATACCATCTCAACAGTCTCAGAAACCAAAATATTCAGACCATGGGTCCCTCCTCCCTAACCCAGTGGGCTGTAGCAGGAGCACCTGGGCTGGCCAGCTGCAGAGGACAGGCTTCTTTCTCCAACGGTGGCCGGCACGAATCAAGGCACCCTCTCTCACCTGGACAGAAGCCAAGCTTGAAGCGTAGCTGGGGATGGATCTAGCATAGAGCCTTGTTGTACACAGAGCTGCTTCCATCTGCTGTAGCCTCCAGGAAGCTCCCCTGCCCACATCTGAGCTCTTTTCCAGTCAAATTCGATGTCAGAGTAGAGACCTACCCTTTGAAACCCAACATCTCATTTGAAACCCCCAAATTCATGTCCAAATGCCATTCTGAGGAACCTGTATGTCCCCTCTGATGCTGGGAGGTCCTGTGGACAGACCAGGGACCGTGTATACACCCCAGTTCACCACTGAGCTGCACTGCTTGCATACAAGGATGGTTTTAAATTATTGGCATTAGGGGACTTTTAAAAATTTCCCCTATTCTTTTAATCCAATAAAAGCAGATTTCCTGCCTTTGCTTTTGAATTCATTCCAACCAAGCAGGTTCTCATTAGTTCGCATCTGACATCTGGCACTTCATTAGAAGGTCTAATAAAGAAGTCAGCATAGGCATATTTGTGATTTGCACTCTGCTCCCAATCGGGGAAGCTGGGGGGGACGAAAGTGCGGAGTTTGCGCACACGTGGGCAGAGTGAATGACAGCGCTTTCTCCACAGCTTGAATTCCATGCATCTGAGCTGAAACGGGGCGATGCAGTGGAATAAAGGGGACTCTGTCTGTTGTGCATTCATATTGCATCAAATCATGCCTCAGAGGCAAAATTCTCAAAATAGAGAAAGGAAAAGCAGCATTACAGAAACATCCTCTTTGAACCAAACATTTCCCAAAATGTGGCACAGGAGATGTGGCCCAATAGGCATTTGTGGGAAACAACAGGCACTTTTTACTTCAGGTTGAAATATCAGGATTCTTCTCAAATGACAGCTCTCAAGGACTCAGGGAGAGCAGGAGACATCTGGACACCTTTCAGAGAAAATCCCATTACGATGGCTGGTCCAGCTGGAACCTGGTTTCCAAGTGGAAATTCCCTTTTTTATTTGGGATTTAAAAAACAAAACAAAACAAAACTTGGGAAATGAGTGTTTTATACTCATAATTAGGTAGATGCAAGGGAGGCCTGTGGAGGTTGGAGAGGGACTGGAAAGTTTGTATCTTAGCTTGGGTTGCTGTAACACATTACCTGGGGCTCATCTTTCTCACAGTTCTGGAGGCCGGAAGTCTGAGATCAGGGTTCTGGTGAGGACTCTCTTCCTGGTTTGCAGATGGCAGCCTTCTTGCTGTGTCCTTACATGGAGCAGGGAGAGCACTCTGGCCCTTTTATCCCCTTGTGGGGGGACTAATCCCATCATGGGGCTCCAACCCCATGGCCTCATCCCAATCCAACACCTCTGGAAGGCTCTACCGCCAAACGCCATTGCATTGGGGGTCAGGGCTTCCACATGTGGATTTGGGTTCACAAGCTATCTTCGGCAGTCTGGTTCACAGGCAGGTTTCTGGGGGACAAAGATGCAAATGTGAACTGAACTGAAGCCCTTGTCTTGAAGTGGACACTTTTCCTTTCAGCAGAGGCGCTTTGTGAAGGTTCCTGTGTGATTTACAACTACTGTCCCTTGGGGTATGCCCTGGTGTCACGTCCCAGGGATGCTTGCCATGATCACCACACCTTCATTCCGCTTGACTCAAAAATAAGTTCTGAGACTTGACTCCCTCTTTCCCACTATGTCATCACACATTCGGAGTTACTTCAGGTCAGGAATTCTTGCAGCAGGAAAATAAAAACAAATTACAGGTCCCTTAGGAAATAATACTGGAACGTGCACAACCCCAGCTGGCAGGCCTTGCAGCCAAGCAGAAGGTGGCGAGTTTCCCGGGGAAGAGGCCAGCCAGCCAGGAGCGAGCCCCAAACAGGGACCAGCACGAGCTACTCACTGGCAGCAGATGCAGAACAGTTTTGGCAAGTTCAAATCCAGCTCCTTGCTACGCAAGCCATCATTAAGAGGACTGACTGAATGTTACAAACGAGGGAGCAGCCAAGTGCAGCAAGGCAGAGGCCCAGCCGCCGAGCCAGATGCAATCGCAGCAGCAAACACTGTGATGCTCACAGCTTGGGGTGGGGGCGGGGGGCATGTCTGCAGGACACATCATTGCTGCATTCACAAATCAGCACGGTGTTTGAATTCATGATGGAAAAGGTACTAATTCACTCAAGTGTTTGGGATTTAACTGCAAAATCATTCCTTAAAATCCTTCATTCATTAAAGGAATATTTTTTAGCGCCATCCTCATGCAAGGTGCTGTTGCATGTTGCGTTGAGTGTTGAAGATAAAAGGGTTGAAGATAAAAGGGTGGGGAGCTGAACATTAATGTCATAAATGGTCCCATGAAAGCATGGTACAGAGGAGCATGACCTGACCCAGGGGCCAGGGAAGCCTTCCCTGGGTACTCAGGGCTTGAGCTGGGAGATGTCCTCTTGTGGGAATAGGCAGGAGGAGGGCTGCTGCCGGCTGAGGGTGGAGCACAGGGTGAAAGGACCTGTGAGGCCAGAGAGGACAGAACAGAATGGAGAGGCAGGGAGGCCCAGACCGTGCAGGTCTGGTGAGCCCCTTAAGGATGGAAGCTACTGAGGGTCTGCTTAAAGAAGAGGGAAGGGAGTGTGGGTGGGAGAGCATGAGGTGTGCATCTTTCAGATGTTCCCCATGCCTGTCCCAGAGCAGCCCAAGTGAGGGACAGGGATAGAAGACTGTGGCTAGTCAAAGGTGATACCAGTGAAACAGAGGGAAGTATATAGATTTGGGGGCACAGGGGCCAGCAGGTTGGTGGCAAATTTGACCTTGGGACCCGGCTTTGAGGTTACCTTTGAGATATCCAAGTAAAGACACATATTTGTCTATATGCATCTGGGCTGGAGTTATGAAACCAGAAGTTCACTATATGTAAGTGGCGGTCAAAGGGGTGGTCAATGAGATGGCCAAGGGTAAAACAGTAAAATAGGGAGATGAAGGGCTTTTGTTGCCTTTTGTTGATTCTCCCACAGCCCCACCATAATGTATCCTTACGTGTATTTAGCTTACTTTTTTCTGCTCAGGACTCAGTGAGCTACTTCAATCTGATGATTTTATCTGTCTTCACTTTGGACAATTTCCGGCCATTACCTTTTTAAATGTTACTGCTACCTCATTCTGTCCTCACTTCTCTCCTTCCGGAATTCCTATTGGTTGCATGTTGGAACTCTTCTTTCTGTGTGCTATGCCTCCTTCCTGTTTTCCATCTTTCTTATCTGGATGATTCCCATGTATCTATCTCCTGGCATACAAATTCTTTCTTCAGTTGCATCCAGTCAATCTGCTTTTTATTACAGGCACTCTATC
>NW_028020480.1:5441-11065 GCF_054177405.1 Leptonychotes weddellii
GTCAGAGGCAGAAGCAGGCTCCCTGCCGAGCAGGGAGCCCGATGCGGGACTCGATCCAGGGACTCCAGGATCATGACCTGAGCCGAAGGCAGTCGCTTAACCAACTGAGCCACCCAGGCGCCCCTGTTCTATTGTGGTTTTATCAAGAACTAGGATTAATTATTTTCTTCCTTGCTGGTTTGCAAAACTGTCAGTCCCTAGAAAGCATCTTTTTATTGTCTGTGGCATAAATCCTGAATCTATGTGTATTTTAATTTCTCAGCAGGGTTCCCGCACAATGCTTATATGTAAATTTGGGGCCCACACCTAGGATTAGCCTGGCCCTGAGTTTCTGACAGTGCCCTGATGGTCCAGGATAGACACAGAGCTTACTGCCTGGTTTCTGAAGCCTAGGGGAAAAGTTTCTAAGCCCTTTCATAGATGGCACTCTCTGAAGCTATGGATTTGTGCATGGTCCTTCCTGGCCAAACACCATGTTCTCTCTTCCCTCAAAAGAATTAGAAACCCAGCCACAGTCCCCTGACCTACCTCCTGGAAATAAGTTACCCTGGGTCTGCATGGTTCTGTGTCTTGCCATGTTGGCCAGCTTGCCATCTTGCTGGAATGCAAGACGTATTTCCTTGCATAGATAAACACTGATGACAGTAGCATGTGTTGCAGGGATAAATATTCCTGAGACCAGATCTGAGATCCAAGAAACAAGACACAAAAGAATCAAAAGGAACCCCTAAGATGAGGTTAAATGGAGGCCATTAAAGAACAGTCAACTTAAATTGGAGCAGGAGGACAGAAGACCCCGGGAGTGTGGTCTCCAGGAAAATAAGAAGGAATCCATAGTTTATCTGATATGTTTGGCCATATCATGAAAAATTGTATTTAGAGGCTATTGGTGAGTGTGGTAAAGAGAAAGAGTAAGTCCATGAACTACAGTAATTGAGGCTGGGAGAAAAGCAACAATACCACTTGGCATAGCAGTGACGGGAGGTCTATAGTAGATAATGAGTTAATGAGATGCCGTGGTGACCATATTGGGAGGATGGGGGTGGGCAGAGGTGCCATGGGAAGAGTGGGCCGTAGGGACAGAGGACTTTTGTAAGAAAACAAGTCTTCACCCACCACGATAGCTGGCCCTTGGTAAATAAATGGTAAGCTGACAGATTAAGAAATAAAGACCTTTCGTAACTTCTTAAGGAACTACCAAATACCAGACAGATCACTAAAATGTCCCAAACGTCCCTGTGAAAGGGCCTCAGACGTTGGGAAGCACTGGTGGCATCGCCATGGATGCTTTGTGCTACAGACCTTTTGTGCAATGTAGTTATTAGTTGTGACAAATGGACCACACCCTGAGAGGTCAACAAGAGGGGAGACTGGACAAGGGGTAGATGGGTACTGTACTGCCTCTGTAAATTTTTATAAATCTAAAACTGTTCTAAAGTAAAAGGCTTATTTATTTATTTATTTATTTATTTAAAGATTTTATTTATTTATTTGAGAGAGAGAGAATGAGAGAGAGAGCACATGAGAGTAGGGAGGGTCAGAGGGAGAAGCAGACTCCCCGCCGAGCAGGGAGCCCGATGCGGGACTCGATCCAGGGACTCCAGGATCATGACCTGAGCCGAAGGCAGTCGCTTAACCGACTGAGCCACCCAGGCGCCCCGTAAAAGGCTTATTTAAAAACAAGGCCAGGCTATGGGATGGGAGCAGGTGAGAGGCCGGGAGCGGTGACCACAGACGCAGGTCCTCCTTCCCCTGCTCCATCCTTGGGGACCTGGAAGGCAGAGCAGGGCTGTGGGAGAGGCTCTCCTGGCTCAAATCCAGGGCTGACATGAACTAGCTCAGGCCTTGCACTACTCACTATTTTTTGAGTACCCAATTTTATTTTTCTCCCTAAAACAGAGTTGTGATCCCTACCTAGCTGGTTGTTGTGACAAATATTAGCAGCAATAACACGCTGACTTCCCGCTTTATGTGGGTCACCACACTGGCACTTTACTTGTCTCATCTCATTCCTTCTTTCCACAGCACTGTGGAGTATGTGCCATTATTAATACTGTTTTCCCTAACAATGTATTATGAAAATCGTCAAGCACACGGAGAAGTTGAAAGAACCTACAGCGAACACCTATGTATCCACCACGTCAGCTGGCTATTAGCATTTTGCTCTATTTATGTTATTAGATGTCTGTTCATCTGTACAACTATCTGCCCATCCATCAATCTGTCTTTTCTGGGGCGCATTTCAATGTAAGTTGCAGATACTTTCTGCTAAACATGTCTGCATGTGAATCCATTAATGCGAGCCTAGAAATGCGGAATTAAAGTTCAGTGAGGTGAACTTATCCAAGATCACACAGTCGGTGTGGACCTCCTCTCACACAGGCGACAGCCTCCACCCCACGACCGTAACAGGTGCTCATCAATGGAAGCTATTGCCATCATTCTCAATCTCTAGGCAAAAGTCCCTCTTCTTTCCTAGAGATAAATGGGTGTTGGGGGGGGGGGGATAGATTTAAAGATTTAAAAGCTAGAAGATGAAGAACAGATCTTTCTCTTAAATACTCATAGGGGACATATAAATTCTCAGGAGCACAAATGAATGTTTGGACACTTCAGAATGATCAGCTGGGTCCTGGTGCCCCGGGGGCCTCCCGCAGGACGTGGGGTGCTTCCCTGACGTATGTGCAGCACCTGGTTGTGCCTGTGGAATTCTATCAGGGTGCCAGTCCAGTGCCTCCACAGAATTGGGGGTCCACACCATGATGCCCAGAAAAGAGAGCCCCAGAACTTGAATTTGTGTGCACAACAAAGTTTCTTGTAATTGCTATAATATGGGTGACATGTCAGTTCTCTTGTTCTCCTCTTAGATACCCTCCTTCCGGTCCATTTCACAGAAAACCAATTACATAATAAACAAAACACATTTGTTTTAAAAAGTCTCCCCACAGCAGGGCCACTAGATAACCAAGAATTAAATTGCTTTAATCATCTTAAGAAAAGCTTATTAAAAAAAAAAAAGAAAAGCTTTTTTCTTAAGAAGTGACAGTAAAGACTAGCAAAGATTTAAGTAAAACATGAAAAAAAAAACCCTACAGTGTTATTTATTAGACTGGAAAGTTGGGGGAAATCTAAATGCTTTAAAAGGTGAGTAATTAAATAATCATGTTATCTCCCTATGGTGGGGTATTAGGTAACAATTATGCTCACTGAGCATTGCCAATTATATGAAAAATGCTCACAATATCAGTTACAAAACAGTAGAATTTAAGACTTAATCTTACTTATATATATAGAATAATGCATAGAAAAAGGGATTGGAAAGAACAGACTAAATTCTTAAATGTAGTTGATTTTACAGTTTTCCCCATTGTTTTTATAGTTAATACACCACCCAAAATTTCAGTGGTGGTAAGCAGAAAGCCAAAATTGATACGCGGGGTCCATTTTCTCCTAGACAACCTCAGTCCCACCCCTGAGTGTGTGCAGCTGAGAGGTGTTAGTGTGGGTCCTCGGGGTGGGGGAAGTTCAAGTGCAGCGACCCCAAACATTCGTCCAGCACTGAGGATGCTGGGACGCTGCACAGAACCCAGCGCTCTGCTGCCTGTGCATCTGATCTGACTGCACTCTGCCGACTCTGAGGCACAGCACCTGCCCGGATCCCGGGGCGGGCCTCCCCTGGGGATGCAGGTCCCTCGCTGGCCATCCCTCAGCCCTCTCCGGAACCTGGTCACACTCTCCTTGGCCACCACTCACCACGCAAGGCAAGCCTTTTGTGCTGCTCTGTACCAACCTCTCCTGTCTCCACGTTTCAGACGGTGGCAGGGGGCTCTGTTATAATCATGTGAGCATCTGTCACTCTTGCCGTGAGGACCACACCTCCCTCACTTCTACTTCCTGGGCTCCCTGTTCACCGTCCTGCATCACCTCTGGAGAGAGGAGGAGTGTGAGGAGAGCAGGTGGCTTTCCAGGCCCAGGCGGCCTGCTGATTCAGTGCAAGGCCTGAGAGCCTGGCCTTTGACCTTGGGCATTTGTGGGCCGCTGGGGGGACACTTCATCAATAACACAGTGTGTTCACTCTGTGCACTTGGGAAAGGAAAGGATCACAATCCCGAGCTGAGAGTCATGGGGAGCCCAGGGCCCTGGTTTCACATTTACTACACCATTTATGCTGACAACTGCCCTGCCTCTTTCTGTGGGTTGGTTGGTTTGTTTCCAGTAACAATCGCATCTATAGATATTCATCCAGGCCACATTTAAAAAACACACCAATTCTATTTTTACCTTACACCGTACTGCTGTTCTCAAAAAAATATGCACGTTCGTCCATTATCGTCCCTTGTAAAAAATCCTGTTGTGCGTCTAGAGCAGAAGGATGAGGGCTGGCGAGCAGGTTCCTGTGTTCCGGGGGCTGGCCTCCCTCTGTGTGCCGGGGGCGGGGGCGGGGAGCAGTTCGGCAGCCTCCTGGACCTTCTTCACCGCGCTCGGTCTCTATGGTATCTCTTCCTTTCCTCCTAGCTCCTGCTCTTCCCAAGGTGGGAGGGAAAGGGTGTGTCTCAAATAGGGTGTTGTCATGGCAACGCAAGACCGAAGGGCCTTTGACAAACCCTTGGCTTCTGAGTGCTGTGAGGTGAGGCGAGGTCAGCTTTTGCCTTCTGAGGCTCAGAGAGTTGCCTTCCCCGAAGCCCGGCTCCTCCTGGCACGTGGCGGAGTGCTGGGGGCCAGTTCAGGCTTCCATGAGTCCAGGCTTCCCCCAGCGTTTCACTGGGTGAACTGTGACCCCAATTCCACCAAGTTGGCCAGCATGGCCCATCCATCCTGCTTTCTCTGGGAGCTGGCTTGCTTGTCCCGGCCATGTCAGGGCTCTCTGTCACCATCTGTCCCTTTCAGCCTGTGCTGTCACTGAGGGGCTCAGCATCAATACGAGGTGGCAGTGCTGGGTTGTGCTGGTGGCTTTTCTTCTTCTTTGCTTAGAGGACCTGTTTGCCTTCACGTTTTATGATCCTTGGGAGGCTAGGGAATGTGACATCTGGAGGGAGCACTCTCCCTGACACTGGATAGGCAGGTAGGAGTCCTAGCTTGGCCATTAACCAGCTGTAGGCTGGGCCAAAACATTTAACCCCACAGGGTCTCAGCAGTGTCTAAGATGTTTCCATGATGGCCCTGGATTGTGTCCAGGGAGCTCTGACTACACAGAGTCCACAGGAATTAGAGAGGTTTTCTGGGGCACAGGATGGAGGAACTGCAAAGTGAACCGGGTAGGTAGAGAAAGCAGCCGGCCCGCCCTCATCCCTGTTCCTGCAGCCCGTCCTCCTGGTGAGACCTGCTGCCTCTGGTGCTGGATCCCTGGATGGTGCTTGTTGGGGAAGCATCTGTTTTGCTCTTTGCTTGTTTTGTTTCTGGAACATCTGCCTTCTCCTTTCCTTGATTTGGAATTTAGGACTTTAATGACTTGGTATGTATCACATCAAGGGATATCAGTGTTTGAGAAAGCTCTCCGCTGTGGCAGGAAGTTAGAGGAGCCATTTTTCTGGGTTTTTCCAGGTTAGCAAGAGGCTTCTGAAGAAGATCCGATGGCCAGGTGGGACTTGAGGACATGCCTCTCTGATTTGAGGGATTGTCATTGC
>NW_028020481.1:0-679 GCF_054177405.1 Leptonychotes weddellii
TAATTTTTAATATGCTTGTTGATTGATGAATTGATTGAGTAGCTAATTGAAAATTTACTTAATTTCTTTGTGTTCCTATTTATAATATAGAAATAATACTATTAACTCTTTTTTTCAGAATTGTTTTGTAGGGTGAAGTTAGATCATTGCTTTATAATGTCTTTTGAAGAAAGACTTTAGATAGGCACAAAGCCCCATTTGAGATGGTACAGAGATTACATGTATTATCAATTTCCTTAGTCTGAGAACTGCATTGCACTAATGTCTGAACTCTTGTGGTTTGTGGGTCAACAAAATGTCATTGGGCTTCTTTGTTATAAGCCCTATTTGAAAGGACACCATTTGACAGTGTTTTTATGAAGTGGCTGGACTTAGATCATTGTCTATGTACCCTTGGAGCCTTCCTCTTGGCTGCTCTGCCCTGTGGGAAGTGCCATCCAAGCTGGTGGACCACACAGCACAGTGTCCACCCCACCTCACCTGATGGTGTCTGGCCAAGGTTCTGAACGAAGTGGGGAAGAAAGCAACTTCAGGGGGAGGAGTGGGGGTAGCATCTCTAGACCTTGACAGCATCATAGATGTCTCTGGGGAAAAAAAAAAGAAGGAAAGAAAGAAAAAAGAAAGAAGGAAAGAAAGAAAAAAGGAAGAAGGAAAGCAAGCAAGCTTTTTTTTTTTTTTT
>NW_028020482.1:0-679 GCF_054177405.1 Leptonychotes weddellii
GTTCAGACCTGGCTCTTGGTCTTCTTTGCTGTGTGACTCTGAGCAAGTCACTCCACCTCTCTGGGCCTCAGTTCCTCCTGGGGAAATGGGTACCTGAGACCGACCACGTGGACATAAAGTATACAGAGCTTGGCAAACAGCTATTTGTACTTTGCACCATACCTGACAAGAAAGCGGAGTGCCAGGCTGTCCAAGATGGGAGGGGAGATGGGTCTGTCCCCGAGAGCCTCATGCATCTGTCCCTCTGCCCTGGGTCCCTGACCATGTGGGTGCACAGCTCACCGGGCTCCTCTGGTGACCATGGGCCGGTGCTGGGGTGGGAGGTGTTGGGTGGTGTTGGGTGCATTGCCCATGTATGGTGATCACTGTTGTATTTATAGGGCTTGATGGGGATAAAAATAAAGTGAGGGCGATCTCGGGAGTCACCGCGGAGTGCAGTGCAGTGAGGAATCTGCCTCTCCTGCCTGGAGACGGGGCCTGGAGGGGACAGGCAGGGGCAGGGGCACATGAGCCCAGGATGATACATCTGGACCTATCGGTGGATGTCAGTGGATCCACATGCCCACCTGGAAGCCGAATTGCCACCACTATTGCTCTCTGCTTCTCCTACCCAGGCCTCCCTGTGGCCAAAGCCTGTATCAGTGGATGTCCAATGAGGTAGGGCCTCAGCCTGGGACCA
>NW_028020483.1:0-679 GCF_054177405.1 Leptonychotes weddellii
GAGTCAGAAGATGCGAGCGACATGTGTTTGGTTAGCAGCGAGGAGGCAAAGGGCTTTCACGTCATCACTGCTGCTCGAGCCATGAGGGACAGACGCTTGTCTCTGGGACAGACGCTTGTCTCTGCTTTTAAGGTGTAGGGTGTAAGCAGCACACCACATAAAAGGTACAGGAGCTCTTCGGGAACCCGGGCAACAAATAAGATTTTGGCAAAATCTTTTCAGACGTTTTCAAAGTATTTTTATCTGGAATACTTATAGATTGTGATTCCTGGTGGCACAGATGCAAGGATGGGTGGGGGAGTGTTTTCGTGCCCTACTATATAGAGACTGGGTCCAGACTTTTTGTGCTTATTATTAGTAATCGTGGAAGCCACGAGCATAAAGAAAATATAAAAGAGAGTGAAGGCATCAGAGGTTTGGAACAAAACGAAGTGACCCAGCATCTATGATGTTTGTTCCTAAAACAAAACAAAACAAAACAAAACAACGTGGGTTGCCGGAGATCAGCTTTCAGGCAAATAGTACTGATGAGTCCTTTCTCCCCTGCTTTGTATCTGGACCTTTGAAACTGGCAGTATGGCTTTTGGGGCCAATTTCAGCAAGCTGGCCTCCCTGTTATCTATCAGCCAGGGAAGGACTTAGTCATATGCCTGTAGGAGGCTTTTAGCAGGTTCAGGGG
>NW_028020484.1:0-679 GCF_054177405.1 Leptonychotes weddellii
GGCGCCTGGGTGGCTCAGTTGGTTAAGCAACTGCCTTCGGCTCAGGTCATGATCCTGGAGTCCCAGGATCGAGTCCCATATCGGGCTCCTTGCTCAGCAGGGGGTCTGCTTCTCCCTCTGATCCTCCCCCCTCTCATGTGCTCTCTCTCTCTCATTCTCTCTCTCAAATAAATAAATAAAATCTTTAAAAAAAAAAAAAGAATCAATAAAGATCCTATAATTTTCATTAACTAGTTTACCAGAAGCAGTTTTGTTATTCCTTACTCTAGTCCCTGGATGTGTTCTCTTAGAGCAAAATACTGAAACCATTATTTTGAAAGTGCCAACAGAATTTGATTTATGTAATATGTTTGTAATGGTTAAAATATTAAATTTCCTTTCATAAACAGTAAATTTCAAAAAGATGATTTTTCATAGTTATTTGTTAAAAATAATTTGTTCAGAAGATGGAAAAAACATTAGTGATTCTATCTCCCACAAAACAACAACAACAAAACAAGACTTTTTGATAAATAATGTTGAGACAAGTAAACAGTCATGTGGAAAGAAAAATAAATTTGGACCCATACCTCACATTACATGAGATAAATTGTAAAACTATCTTATATTCAAATATAAACATTAAAACATTAAAATACTAGATAAAAACATTGGGGAAATTACTTTGTAAATACGGAAT
>NW_028020485.1:0-679 GCF_054177405.1 Leptonychotes weddellii
TGTGCTCAGAAAATCAGCTGAGACAGCTACATCCCAAGATAGAAAATAACACAAGCTCGTGAAGTTTTACAATATTGTTTTCCTTCACCATTTGCTAACCCAAGAACTAACAATACCTGGCTTGATTTTATCAACCATCTGAATATTTAAGGCATGCTGTACCTTGAGGCCTGTTCTAGGAGTGAGAGAAGCAAGACAAGACATGGTCTAAAAGCACTCATAACCCAATTTATTTATTGTTTTTTTTTAAAAGATGTTTATTTATTTAACAGCACAAGTAGGCAGAGCGGCAGGCAGAGGGAGAAGCAGGCTCTTCGCTCAGCAGGGAGCCCAATGTGGGGCTCGATCCCAGGACCCCGGGAGCACGACCCAAGCGGAAGGCAGACGCTTAACCGACCGAGCCACCCAGGCGCCCCTCTCATAACCCAATTTAGACCAGAGTTGGCAAACTACAGCCTTTGAGTCAGATCCTACTGTAGCCGATATTCATATGGCACTTGGACTAAGTATTACGTTTTGAGAAGGTTGTTAAAAAAAAAAAAGCAAGTGGCACTATGGTCCTCAAAGCCTGAAATGTTTACCGTCTGGCATTTAACTGTAGGTTTGCTGACAGGCTCTAGACTTATCTCAGAAATCATATTCACATACTCATTCGGGGAAAAGATCAAACACAACTGGT
>NW_028020486.1:0-679 GCF_054177405.1 Leptonychotes weddellii
ATGTCTCCTAAGGCAAGGGAAACAAAAGCAAAAATAAACTATTGGGACTACCCCAAACTAAAAACCTTTTTGCATAGCAAAGGAAACCATCAACAAAATGAAAAAGCAACCTACTGAATGGGAAAAGATATTTGCAAATGATATGTCTGATAAGGGGTTAATATCCAAAATACATAAAGAACTTAAACAACTAACCACCAAAAAACCTCCCAATGGGTAGAGGACATGAATAGACATTTTTCCAAAGACAGACATTTGACCAACAGATACATGAAAAGATGTTCAACATCACTAATCATCAGGGAAATGCAAATCAAAACCACAAGCAGGTATCACCTTGCACCTGTCAGAATGGCTCATATTAAAAAGACAAGAAATAACAAGTATTGACATGGATGTCGAGAAAAAGGAACTTTTGTGCACTGTTGGTGGAAATGTAAGTTGGTGCAGCCACTGTGGGAAACAGTATGGAAGTTCCTCAAAAAATTAGAAATAGCATATGCTCCAGTAATTCCACTATTGGGTATTTAGAAAACAAAACAAAACCATTAATTTGAAAAGATACATGCACCCCTCTATTTATTGCAGCATTATTTACAATAGTCAAGATAGGGAAGTAACCCAAGTGTCCATCAATCGATGAATGCATAAAGAAGACGTGATACACACACACACACAC
>NW_028020487.1:0-679 GCF_054177405.1 Leptonychotes weddellii
TTTTGAAGGTCTGAAGATCAGGACTATTGAATCCCCTACGTATGAGCAACAGACTAGATCAAGAGGTATTGTAAAAGAGTCATTTTGTTTTATAAATGTTTATTTTTATCTTCTCCCCCATGATTTCTGGGTCCTACTAAAAAAATATGGAAACTGTTGTATATTAGAAAAAAGAACATTATATCCAAAAATGTGTGTGACGAATCATAAATGTGGGATTTATTAAGCCACAATGCCAGTAGTGATTCTTTTAAATTATTTAATTATAATTAAGTTATACTATTATTTGAAGTATTTCTATAACATTTTAAACAATGCTAATATAAATATGGTAATATTTTAAAATAGCAAAATGTGAAGAGAAACTTATCTCATGATACATGGAGTTGGGATCATTTGGTTGCAAATGACAGAAGACCTAATTGAAACTGGCTAGAACAAAAATGAATTTTATTGACTCATGTAACTGATGGAGTTAGGGGTCTAAGATCCGCTTTTAGGTATGCCTGGGTATAAAAGCAGAAACAACATAATCATATCCATTTCTTAGGCATTTCCTAGCTCAACTCATCTTTACTCTTCCTTGCCAGATACATTTTTCCTTTGTGCTTACAAGATGGATGCCCACCAATTTCCATCCAAGAAAATCAGTAGGAATCCTGTGTTCTGGTAACTTCTG
>NW_028020488.1:0-679 GCF_054177405.1 Leptonychotes weddellii
CGGCAGGAGGGTCATCAGGGCTTTGGGGTTTCAGAGGAAGGTGCCATTGTCCTTGGGGCAGGACGGTCCCCGGTGCTTCCAGCAGCCCCTCCTCCAGGTTTCAGTCTCGGGCCCCTTTCAGTCTCTGCAGCCGAGCAGCCAACATGTCAGAGTTCAGGGGTGCAGGCTGAGCAGTGTCCCTTTGCACACACACCCCCCCTCTGGGGGTGGGCAGATGTGATGCTCTGTGTCACACGGACCCGCGTGGGGACCCCCTCCTCCAGCACGTCCCCTCCGGTCTTGGCTCCCAGGGCACAGCTGGTCCCAGGCCCGGGGGGTTGGCTGGGTAGTGGCCGAGGGTCCACTGCCGGACCCTCCTGCTGGGCTCTGGCCAGAACACCTCCGGTTCCTCAGAGGATTGGAAACCATCACAAAACCCTGGCTTCTGGCGCAGCCCAAATTCTAGGCTGGCCTGTTTTGCGTGGAGCGGGCTCCATTGTGGCTGTTTGCAGAACTAACTTCCAGCTCATGGAAGTTTCGGCAGCCTGGATCTGTCGGACACTTTGTCCCCCGGCAGGTGGCTGGGACCAGGTGGGACGATGTGCTCATGGGGGCTTTCCCTCTGAGCTGGCTGTCCTCCTGAGGGGGGTCACGGAGACCCTGGACCTCAGGGCAGCCCTTGTGGGGTGGTCACACAGCT
>NW_028020489.1:0-679 GCF_054177405.1 Leptonychotes weddellii
TTTCTTCTCTGTGGTTCAATAACATGTCAACTATACTTTATCATGTTTCATATTCTTCACTAGATTACAACTATTTCTACATTTGTCTTTCCTTTCCATAATATTTTCAACTACTCGAAGACAGGAAATATGTCCAGTTTATCTTTGTGTTCATCACAGCATCTATGCCAATGCCTTATATAAAGAACCTAGTGAGTGGCGGAGAAGGTAGGTTCAATAACAAGACCTGGACCAAGGGTTCAATTTCAGCTTCACTAATTATTTGACGTAAACTTGGAGAAAATCATGTCACATCTTGGTGCTTAATTTTCTATTTGAAAGCCTCATGATTCAAAACAAGGTGTTGTGATTAAAATAAGCAGGTGTGTTTGGATAAACCGAAACCCATTACGTGTGCTTAAAGTATCACAGATAGTCACTAATTAGCAAATGAAGGATGCTGATGTGCTAAGTTGGCCACACAACTGAATTGCTGAAAGGATTTTTATAGCTGGTGGAAAGGAAAGAAAAAAAGAAAAAGAAAATTAAAAAGAGAGACAGAAAAAGACGAGAAGTCCAGAGGGAAGAAGAACAGTTAGTGGAAAATTGAGATGTCTAAAGGAAATTTAGTTCTATTTCTTATAGTTGTTGGGCTATGTGAATTGCCTCTCTGTCTCCCCATGAGTTTTCAGTTAAATAT
>NW_028020490.1:0-679 GCF_054177405.1 Leptonychotes weddellii
AAAAAAAAAATCTGTGGAAGGGCAATCAAGTCTCCACCACTCCCCAAACTCAGTAAATAATAAGCCATGGGAGATGGATTAGTGGATTAAACATCTGTCTATCGCTTTCAGCCTTTCTAGAACCATGGGAGATTATCACAGTGTTACATGTTCCTAAGGCAAATAAACCTAGCTCCTAGGAGTTTACACTGAGGGCTCTTCCAGAGGAGACCACAAAAATCCAATCTTGCCTCATCTAACAGCAAGTAGCCTAACAAGCATCCTATCTAAAGCCTCCAAAGAATATAGATTTATTACTGCTTGAATCCTATGGACCAAACCTTTAATCCCCCATCAAGTAATCCCAGTTTCACAAATGATGTCGTTCCATTTTGTAAACACTCAGAGATTTCCTGTCAGTGGCTCTAAGATTCTTCCTATTAAGGAGGACAGAGTGGTATCTTATTTAGTGCTAGAGATGCTGCTTCTCCTCACTTGTATTGTGTGTGTGTGTGTGTGTGTGTGTGTGTGTGTGTGTGTAGTTGGGATGGAGCTATTATCTCATTCATTCTTTTATTCATTCTACAAATACTTGGAGACTTATTGTGTGTCAGGTATGTGTGGGACATGGAAATGCATGGGTGACTATGGCAGTCACCAGTCCCTGTACTCAGAGAGCTTACAGATCAAGGTGAAGAGG
>NW_028020491.1:0-11064 GCF_054177405.1 Leptonychotes weddellii
TTGACCATAGAGTTGAGGGTCCATTTCTGGGCTCTCTATTCTGTTCCATTGATCTATGTGTCTGTTTCTGTGCCAGTACCATACTGTCTTGATGATGACAGCTTTGTAATAGAGCTGGAAGTCCGGAATTGTGATGCCGCCAGCTTTGCTTTTCTTTTTCAACATTCCTCTGGCTATTCGGGGTCTTTTGTGATTCCATACAAATTTTAGGATTGTTTATTCCAGCTCTGTGAAAAAAGTTGATGGTATTTTGATAGGGATTGCTTTGAATGTGTAGATTGCTCTAGGTAGCATAGACATTTTGACCGTATTTGTTCTTCTAATCCATGAGCAGGGAACGTTTTTCTGTTTCTATGTGCCTTCCTCAATTTCTTTCATGAGTATTCTGTAGTTTTCTGAGTACAGATCCTTTGCTTCTTTGGTTAGGTTTATTCCTAGGTATCTTGTGGTTTTGGGTGGCGTGAATGTGATTTAAATTATACTTTAAATTACTAATGAAGAAAATAGTATTTTCTTTTTTTTTTTTTTTAAGATTTTATTTATTTATTTGACAGAGCACAAGCAGGGGGAGCAGCAGAGGGAGAGGGAGAAGCAGGCTCCCCGCTGAGCAAGGAGCCCAACGTGGGGCTCGATCCCAGGACCCTGGGATCATGACCTGAGCTGAAGGCAGTCACTTAACCAACTGAGCCACCCAGGTGCCCCAAAAATAGTATTTTCTTAGATTTCAACATTTTTATTTGATGTTGCCTGTAAACATAATTTTCACAACTGAGAGATGCGGCTGTGAAATTTTAGGAAGCTTATGTGGGATAAAATTTTAAAGCAATACTTTTTTCATAACTAGTTCGTAACCAAAATTATGGTTACTAAATACTTGTAAAATCTTGTTCATAAAGGCAATTACAATAGATTCTTATGAGTCATTGACAGACAAACCATTTCCAACTCAGACATGTTATTGATACCTTATACTGAGAAAATAGATCCCATTTAAAATGGCAGTTTTTATTTTATTTCAGAATTTTTCCTCTCTGTTTATTCACAGTGCGATGCACTTAATTCTTATTAGAATCCCAGACAGAAAGAAAAGGGGTACATATTATAGCTGATGGGTGAATAGTAAAACATGGTATTGCAGAAAGAGCACAGTGTTTTGAGTCTGGTACATCTGGATTCTAATTCTGACTCTCCTGGTTCCTTCCCAGGTAGCATCAGACTGGATGGTAGAGCCTCAGTGGCCACCTCCTCACACACACACACACACACACACACACACACACACACACACACACACACTTGTTCAGTAGGTATGATAAGTATCATCATAAATGCAAGGAATCTAGAGTGGGCCTTTAGTAGGCTTTTTTTAATCTTGCTTTCCCTTTTATTTCTTAGAGGTCATTTTAGAAAAAGTAGGGTCCCACCTGTGTGTGCTCTCTGGTCATGTTGTAGAGCCTAGAGCCTCCTCTGTCCCCCAGTGGTCGAAACTGGCTTTTACCTACTCTGGGCTTGCCTCTAGATAGCCCCTCTTCCCAGCACACATTTGGAATGAGTAAGAGACTGGTTGAAAATAACATGCTTGGGGTGCCTGGGTGGCTCAGTCATTGAGTGTCTGCCTTCAGCTCAGGTCATGATCCCAGGGTCCTGGGATCGAGCCCCACGTCGGGCTCCTGGCTCAGCGGGGAGTCTGCTTCTCCCTCTCCCACTCCCCCTGCTTGTGTTCCCTCTCTGGCTGTGTCTGTCAAATAAATAAATAAAATCTTTAAAAATAAATAATAAATAAAAATAACATGGCTTTTTTATAGAAATTGTCAAACATACAGAAGGAATAGTTGAAGGAATAGTATAGGGAGTTCCTGCATTTCCGCTGTGGAGGAGAGTGTTACCATTTTAGCATTGTTGAAGAGTTGCTGACATTTTCTCTTATTTGCTTTATTGTATACATATATACATTTTTTCTTTTGCTGAATTACTGGAAAGGAAGTTACAAAAATCATGACATTTTACTCCAAAAATCTTTAGCAGACTTACCTAAGAATAAGCATTCTCATTATATAGCCATAATGTCATTGTTATAACTAAGAAAATGCATAATTCTGTAATATCATCTTGGGACGCCTGGGTGGCTCAGTCATTGGGCGTCTGCCTTGGATTTAGGTCATGATCCCAGGGTTTTGGGATCGAGCCCTGCATCGGGCTCCCTGCTCCGTGGGAAGCCTACTTCTCCCTCTCCCACTCCCCCTGCTTGTGTTCCCTCTCCCGCTGTGTCTCTCTCTGTCAGATAAGTAAATAAAATATTTTAAAACAAATAAATCCATATCTTATTTAAGTTTACTTAATTGTCTCAAGAAATGTCTTTTACACCTTTTTTTTTTTTTCTTTTTAAATCTGGGTCCTAATTGGATTTACCCATTACATTAACTCTTATGGTTTTTTCAGTCCTTTTAATCTAGTAATGAGCCCCCTCCTCTTTCAGTTCCCTGGCAAGTTTAAGTCTGATGCTGTCTGTAGGTTTTTTACGGATGCCCTTCTGTTCCTGCTTCGTCCAGATTTTTGACCAGCAATGCATGTTGGATATTAAGAATTTTTTTCCCCCCTGTTTATTCAGCTAATCATATGGTTTCTAAGTTTTCATTCCTGGAATAAAACCCACTTGGTCATGGAGTATTATCCTTTTTATATGTTGTTTGATTAGATTTGATGAAATTTTGTTTAGAATTTTTATATCTACATCATGGAGAAAATTGGTCTGAATCAAAGTAATGCTGGCTTCATAGAATGAGATTGGGAGGATTTCCTCCTTTTCACTTTTCAGGGAGTTTGTAGAATTGTTAGTATTTTTCCTGTAAATGTTTGATATTCTTCACCAATTCATATTTTATGGGAAGGTTTTTAGGTACAAATTGATTTTTTTAGAAACTGATACAGAGTTACTTAGGTATGTAATTCTTGATTGGAGTTTGGGTATGTTGTGTTTTTCATGTTATTTGTCCATTTAGTCTATGTTTTCATATTTATAGGTATAAAAATATTTGTAATATTCTCTGTTGTCCTTTTAATAGTTATAAAATATGTAGTGATGTCACCTCACTTGTGTTGGTAATTTGTGTTTTCTTTCTTTTTTCCCTGGTCAACTTAGCCAGTTTATTATTTTCATTTTCTCAAAGAACCAGCTTTTGGTTTCACTGATTTCTCTCTTTTTTTATGTTTCTTATTTCACTGATTACAGCTCATATGTTTATTCTCTTCTTTCTTCTGCTTACTTGAAGTTACATTTGTTCTTTTTCTGTTTTTTTTTTTTTAAGCTGGAAACTGAACTTATTGATTTGAAATCTTTTATCTGATGTGGGCATTGAGTGCTTTAAATTTTCCTCTTAAGTTTTAATGTTTTAGAACATTTCAGAGATTCTGAGGTTAGGTTTTCATTTTCATTTAGTGTAAAATTCTTTGTAATTTCCATTTGATTTCTTCTTTATCCCATGGGTTATTTTGAAGTGTGTTAGTTTCCCAATTTTGTGGTATTTTCTTTTACTCATTTTTTTTTTTTTAAAGATTTTATTTATTTGACAGAGAGAGCACAAGCAGAGGGGGAGAGGGGAAGAAGCAGGCTCCCTGCTGAGCAAGGAGCCCGATGTAGGACTCGATCCCAGGACCCTGGGATCATGACCTGGGCTGAAGGCAGCCGCTTAACCGACTGAGCCACCCAGGCGTCCCTCTTTTACTCATTTTTAAGTTAATTCTATTGTGGTCTGAGAACATGCTTATATTACTTGAATTTTTTAATATCTGTTGGAACTTGTTTTATGCCCAGTATATGGTTTATGTTGGTACATGTTCTGTGTACTTGAAAAAAATATTTGCTGTTGATTAGAGTGTTCTATAAATGTCAATTATATCAAGTTGGTTGGTGGTGTATTCAAATCTTCCATATCCTTACTGCTTTTCTATCTGCTTGTTCTATTAACTTTTGAGGAAAGGAGCACAGATATCTTCAGTGATCCCAGATGTGTATTATCGTTCTGTGAACAAGCTGCTTTTTACCACACCTTCCTTTTTTAAGACTTTGTGTGTTGGAGGTGATTCTCAAGTTTTTCTTTAGACTTTTGATAGCCTTCACTGGTTGTGGAGACAAACCTCCCCATCAGAGGACTGAGAAACTAGTGTTGGTACAAAAGAAATGAATACTTAATAGTACCTTTATTAGAAAATACTTCGCTGAAAATCCTTCCAAACGATTTTGTATGGTAAGAGTTCTGAATTTTTGATTCACTCAAATTGACCCTATTTTGGCTCAGCAAGGAAAAGAGAGTCATCTTCATCTTTGGCCAGCAATTGTAGAACAGCTAAGAAGGATAGTTTTAGAATTGTCTGCTTTGGAGCCTTGATAGTTGGAGTAGAGCTTTAGTTACAGTTTTCTTCAGTGTGCTGGAGGGATAGGAGTTGGAGAAGAAATCAGCAAGTGAACTTAATTACTTAACAATCAATTTTTATTCTCTAGTATTTGTAATCCAATCTAGTATTTTTTTTAATAATCAAAGGTCAACTTCCAAGTGATAAGTGCATGGTTTTTATAATAAATAATACAAATAGTGAAGTACAAATGTGTCAGCTAAACCCCAAGTCATGGTAGTTCTCAGGTGCTTGAATCTTTCTGGTACTCTGCCAGATGCCATGAGAAGGGTCTGTGGGGAGCACTGTTGATAAATTCCTGTACTGCCTGTTGGTAAAGCAGCAAAAGGAGATGTCCTTGTCTAGTCTGTGACTGTTATCAGTGTGCTAGACAGTGTTGCAGGCCATGGAGTGTCCACTGCTAGGAGTCATTGTGGTGCACACTGTTAGCTGATCTCGGAATTGTAGAATTAATTGGGAGAGTTACTGGAGTGTCCACTTTCTCTAATTCTGTGGGTGTTGGGCAGGTTGGTGTGGTCTGCTATGGGGAGTCATGTTCTACCTTCTGGCAGCATGGATATTATTTACCCTTTTATGCGAAGAGGTTGAAAAATGATCAGAAGAGACTTGTTTTCTATGGAGATCTGGGGGGTAGGGTAGGAGAATATATGGAATATAGGTTTGAAATTATGTCGTATTTCCAAAATAAAAGGATAAGTGTTTAGTACTTTTAATTGTTTTTATATTTGTATTAAAAAATTGCTTCTCTACCCCCTCTTGTTTTAGTTGGCCTTCCTTTAAGTATATCATTATTATTATTATTATTTTTAATCCTCTGCTAGGTACATTATTCTTAGATCATCTGTGGGCTCCTGAGATAACTGGACTAAACTAGTAATTTCTTTTGTTCAACTTTCAAAGTCCTATTGAAAAAGGAATGGCTGTGCTTATGCTGTGATTATTTGGAAATATAGTGCTCTTCTGTTTTTGCTCATGTACACACTCTGGTTGTTGGAGAATCCAAGTCTGAAACATACCATAATGATACAAATTTCTTCTCTTTATGCATAATTAAGTTATTTTTAAATTTAGAGACTTTAATGTTGGGAATAATATGCAGTTAAGTAGTAAGTAGCTTTTAATTAAGCTATCAAGTGTTCCCCAGTTACTAAGTCCTGCAGTTGTTAAAAATGAAATACATTTCTTCCTGGTGGACAGGGCGTGGACTTTGGAGTCAGACCCAGTTTCCAGCCCTGAACCTAATACTTACTGTCTCTGAGACTTGGTGTGTAGAAATCACACCATCTGCTTTATGGCGTGGTTGTAAGAAATGACATAGACACCAGCATTTCCTAAATACTTTGTGTTGTGAAATGTTCCTTTTTTTTTTTTTTTTAAAGGAATCATTTCATGAGCAAATATGTCTGAGATTTGCAGCATGCTCTCTTCTCTTTGATGTCCCACTGTGTGTTAAGACATTGGGCTCTTAGAACCCCTTGGTCAAGAAATCTGCTTTGCTTTGTTGAGCTTCGAATTTCCCAAAAGGACTTCTCCTCCCTTCTTCTCCCCACCCCCATCATGGAACACCTGCAGCATATTGTAGTTTACTTTCCTTTCATGGAACATAGTTTTGAAAATAAAGTGCCAAGCACAGTGCCCCTGATTTGTACTTGGAAAATTATAAGTTTTTTCCTCCTCCCTTCCAGTGTTAATTTTAATGGTTCAAAAATTGTAAACTCAGAGCCCCCTTCAATTTTAGTTTAACCTTCTAAGTAAGCAATAAGCCATTTTTTCTTCCAGTTTTATCGAGATATGTATTTAGTAATACAGTACTGTATAAGCTTAACATGACTTGACATATGTGTATATTGTGAAATGAGCGAAACAGTGAGTTTAGTCACCACCTATTCGTCCGTTTAATAATTTGCTATATTCTTAATTTATTATTCTTTAGTTTGTATCTTTTACCCAGAATATTGTTAAAGACTTTGATATTAAAATCTGAGAAATGCTGATGTAGTGGTAGGAGAGTAAGAGTCTTAGAAACTCAGTATCTGGTCAAATTCCTGCTTCACTAATTCAGTTGAGTAACAGTTTAAATATTCATAAACATTCATAATATTTCTTGAAGTTTATTCCTAGCCCTCTGAAAGATACTGAGATGTACTATAAGATGTGGCTTGGATACTTCTGCACCTGCCTTGAGCCTCTGAACACTAGGTGGGAACGAACTATCCAAGTCTTTTTTGAGTGATTTTTAAGAATTCTGTAGATTTAAAAAATGAGCGATAACGTTGCAATAAAAAAACAGATGTTAAAAGAATAAAACGTAGGAAAGCATTGTTTGTTTTAGAAAAAATTAAGATAGATAAAAAAGAATAAAGGTAATTTTATACCCAGCGATGTTTGTTGCTAACATCTTATCCCCTAGATTTTTCCTTGTGTGTTTCACAAAAATGGTATCATATTCTACACACTACCCTGTAGCCTGCTTATTTTACATCCAAATGTAGAATAAGGTCTTTTTATGCCACACATCTATGAAGGCACCCTTACCTTTCCCAAGTATCTGCCTCAACAGGGTGTCCTCTCTCTCTCCAGCTTGTTTCTCAGCAGGGGTTTGAGGCTGCAGGAAGTGTGGGGAGAGTAGCAAGCTCTGTTGGAGGGTAAACTGTTGTACATTATATGATTCCTTGTTGGTTATGCATGAACTATTGGCGTAAGCAGAATGAGGTAGAGTACACATCTTTATTTTGCTGAGTTATGTTCTACTGACCCAAAAAGATTTGCATTGAATTTATTGCTTAAAAGAGAAGACGGCGACATGTGGAAAGGTCAAGAGCCGGTATATGCATATTATGTACACATAGACTTAAATATAAGCCTGAAATTACTGTTACGGAGTACTGGATGGTTTGTTGTCTTTCTGAGTTAAATCAGAATGAACAGAAAGCCTAATACCAAGGCAGAGGACATTTTCCTCTTGATGAAAGATATTTTTGAGAAAAAATGTTATATTATTAAACATACTTTGATCTGATTTTATTATTTAGAGCTTTCTTAAATGGTATCAAGAACTGACTAGAGGGGGCGCCTGGTGGGCTCAGTCAGCAGAGCATGTAACTCTTGATCTTGTGGTCTTGAATTCAAGCCCCATGTTGGGTGTAGAGATTACTTAAAAATAAAATCTTAAAAAAAAAACTGACACAAAGGAAGAGATTTTATTACTATTTCTCTGAAATTAAAAAAAATTATTTTTTAATAAAAGGTGGCTACCATCCAGTGAAAATTGGAGACCTCTTCAATGGCCGCTACCATGTTATTAGGAAGCTAGGATGGGGACACTTCTCAACTGTCTGGCTGTGCTGGGATATGCAGTAAGTGTTCTTTTGTCATTTGTGCATTTGATTTCTGGTCCAATTCAACCTTTATAATCAGGTGTGGCTGAGGAGCTCTCCTGCTTCTGTTGTGCATGTATCATACTTAGCACAGACCTGCCTCGCCCGGCTAGACATCCGCCCCCCCCCGCCCTCCGCCAGTTTGAAGTTCACTTGTCTGTTAATACATTAACTTTCTTCTGCTTTTATATCTGAAGCTTATTCATTGAAATAGCATTATATCAGACATATGTTCTTGTGGTAATTCATCCATATCAGAAAAATGTTCATATGTAAAATAATCATGTTTAGGCCTTTAAAATCAGTGGTTTCTGACTTTTTAAAGAAAAGTCACGACCCCATAGTATGAAACTGAGCTGCTACCCAGGACACATACACATATGGTGTGTATGTGTATATACTAAAACAGAAGTGTTACAAAATAAGAATTACCCTTAATCTATGTGATGAACTCTGACATTTTTCTAGTCCACCTTGTTTTTATTAGGTAAAAACAAACACAAAGCAAAAAGATTGTTTTGATCCATTAGCCTCTTGCTTAATTGTGGCCACACAGTTGGAAAAGTACTATTTTAAAGGAAAGGTTATTATAAGTTTCTATTTATTGAATAGATTTCATTATAATGATCGCTTTTGCTGATAATATTAAAAATACGCATTTTTTTTTTTTTAAAGAGGGAAGAGATTTGTTGCAATGAAAGTTGTAAAAAGTGCCCAGCATTATACAGAGACAGCCTTGGATGAAATAAAATTGCTCAAATGTGTAAGTACTACGAAAATGTGAATAATGCAAGAAAAATTAATGACTTAAAATTTTATAGAGGAATTTTTAAGTTCAAATACTGAATCTTTTATTTTTAAAAACATCACTTCTACTAAAATGTTTTTGGCTGGTTATAATGGAAATGACTTTCAGTCCTAAATGGTTCTGTTCTTGAATTAATTTTTCTTTCCATAGGTTCGAGAAAGTGATCCCACTGACCCAAATAAAGACATGGTAGTACAGTTAATCGATGACTTCAAGATTTCAGGCATGAATGGAATACGTATCCTTATTGACAGTTCTTTTGCTTCCTAATGACTTTTTAGTTGTAAAATATGGGAATAGGGGCGCCTGGGTGGCTCAGTCGTTAAGCGTCTGCCTTCAGCTCAGGTCATGATCCCAGGGTCTTGGGATCAAGCCCCACATTAGGCTCCCTGCTCAGGGGGGAGCCTGCTTCTCCTTCTCCCCGCACCCCACTTGTGCTTTCTCTCGTGCACTCTCTCTCTCAAATAAATAAAAAAAATATTTAAAAAAATATGGAAATATTTCAAGCTGATTTAAACTTCTGTCCACATAAAGCCTCTAGTATCATTACAGAGTGTTATAAAATGGTATGCCAAAAAATGCCCCAATTCCCGCCAGTCCATTTCAGTGTCTTGTGTCATCTCTCTGAGGTGGTATGGCATCTTTAGCATCCTTCTTGTGCAGGCACTGGGCTCTTTACAGACAGCCCCTCTTCCTTCACCATCAAGCTGGGGAGTGCCTTACGTATGTGTAAGGAAAGAGCAGAGAAAGATGAGTCACAATCCTCTTTGCAGATTACAAGGAGCAAAAGATCAGTGTGTCAAGAGCCAGGGTCTTCTCCTTCTTATCATGTTTGGAACAGATCCTTCATTTTGGTATTTGACCTGCTCAAGCTCCAGAAGCCTGAGGACAGAGCCTTCTCCCAGCTCACATCCTAGAATGGCACCCTGTTTCTGCATCTCCTGAGCCTAATCCCTGGGGAGGCACTTCCTTCATACCCTTTATGTCTGAAGGAGGTTCTATATTTCCTCTAGAGATTGGACTAGAGACTACTAGTAAGTACCAGTGCCTGCTGGTGTCATCTTGCCCTTTGTCTCAAGATTGTTTCTGCTAGTTGCTGAGTGCATTCCCCCCCCCTTTTTTAAAGATTTATTTATTTATTTTTTGAGCGAGATTGAGAGTGAGGGGGACAGAGAGAATCTCAAGCAGACTCCCCAGTGAGTGCGGAGCCCAACGCGCAGGGCTCAGTCTCATGACCCTGAGATCATGACCTGAGCCAAAATCAAGAGTCACATGCTCAACCAACTGAGTAACTCAGGTGCCAGTGTCCCCCCGTCCCCGCCCCAACCTCCATAGACAAAAAGAGCTGGTCCTCTGCCCGGGTCTCCGGGTGAGTCTGTTTGTTTATGGGCAGGCAGAGCAGCCCCTCTTCTTGGATCAGTTCTGTAAGGCAGTTTGTTGGGGTAGCTGTCAGGGTTTCTTTGGAGAAACTACCTGACTTATAGGTAAATGGAGTGTTTGGGATATATACATTCCAGTGGCTGTTTTTACCATTAAATAAAATGCTAGGAAACCATTATAGTCCAGGTGGTCAGTGCTTTGAAGGAGACTTAGGTCATAATTTAGAAATCTTGGCCTTTGACTGTCTTTTACTAACTTTAATCCTTAGTTTGCCTTTTTTTAATAATGATTTGGGAAATAGAAACTTCTGGGTTTAGATTATCTATGCATAAGTCTATATTTCTCCAACATTGTAGAAAATATTTAAAAATTTTTCATTAAAAATATTTAAAGGAACAGTTATTGTGATAATGTGATTGGTAGATCCAGATATTGTAGAAAATATTAAATCAACTAACCTGCTTATTTAATGGCCTATCTGTAGGCTTCCAGGGATGAACGATGTATTCTCAAGAGGTTTCAGAGCCGTTTTAAATCTTCCTGTATGGATAACATGAATATATTTGTATGATGGACTTCGGTGGGTCATAGTAGAATTTCTATTAAAAAAAAACAACAAAACCCAGATTCCTAAGATTTCATTATTATAAGTGGGTCTTAAGTGCCATGTCTTATATTGTGATCCTATGTTATTGAAAACTGCTTAGAGTATTGAAGTTGATCTGGTTCTGCAATGAAAGATACTATTGAAGGAAAAGATTAAATATCTTCACTGTGTTTTGTAAATTTTTATTTTATAAAGTGTTTCATGGATTTGAATTTAGGCAGGCAGGGAGGACACTTAAGACAGGGTTTTTTGGGTGTCCCGTCCCCCCCCACCCCCCGCCATCAGTTTTTATGAGGTTTCAGCCTTGCTCACTTTCATTACGGCTGATTATCAGGGAGGGGGTGTTGAAATGAGCAAGAGTGTGGGGCGGTGCAGGGTTGCATCATGGCCCAGCCACCTTGGGACTGTGTGACGCCGGAGAGCTCCTCCAGCTCCTGGGTTCACTGTGATCGCTTCTGTATGGGGGTAGGTACATTGTTTGA
>NW_028020492.1:0-679 GCF_054177405.1 Leptonychotes weddellii
TTAAGACTCCTGTATGAGTTCATGTTGAGACTCCTTATTATAAGTTCCATTTATATAGGTATTCTAATGAAAAGGATTTGGAAGAAAGAAAAGTGATTGCTATTTATTGAAAGCTACAGTTTAGCTTTTACATATGTATTCGAATTAACAAAGTAGGTGGCTTTTACCTCGCTTTGTGAATAACCATTAGTTTTAATGATTGTTGTTAAAAATCTTAAAGTATTAATGATCTTAAAGTATTAAAGAACAGTTCACATCTGTATGTCAGAATTAACCACAAAATTTACAGTGTGTGTAGACAGATGATAGATGGATAGATGATAGATTGATAGATATGATCTTGAGCTAAATGCTATTTTAATATAAACTTAAAGTAATTAAAATAATGTGATATTAATATAGCAACAGAAAAACATATAAGTGAAATAAAATACAGAAACACATATATGTGTGTACATATATATATATATATATATACATATATACATGTATATGTAACATTAGGAGACAGGAGAGGTATAATGATGCTATTTTGAGCAAAACAAATTTATTACATGTTAATGGTGACAATATTTCTCTCTTTGATATAATAATATTTTTTAAAGGATGCAACAACAAAAAACAAAACTGATGTTTAAATGTGCTTTTATTTTTTTCCAATAGATATAATATGACAAAT
>NW_028020493.1:0-679 GCF_054177405.1 Leptonychotes weddellii
TGTTTTAATACAGTTGAGGACACTCTTTGTGTAATGCTGTGGAATGATCTCCAAGAAGATACTGTTAATGTTTTTCTTTTTTTGGAAAGGGAACAGAAAAGTGTTTCCATTTTTAAAGAGAGAGAGAGAGAGAGAGAAACATACATGTATGGACTGTTAAGTGCATAGATTATCTTTGGAGGTATACAAAAAAAAAAAACAAAAAACCAACCTGGTAATATTGCTGACCTCTGGGGAGGGTTACAGTGTGGATGGTGGAAATGACAAGAAGAATTTTTAAGAGAAGGAGATCACAACATCTAGAGATTAGATAACTTGCCCAAGGACACCTGGTAAATATTTCAAATAGCAGGGATTCAAAATTAGGTGGTCTAATCATAGAATTCACTCTGTTACCACCATGCCCGACTGCCTCCTGACCTTCTGAGGAGAGGGCATCCATGCTGGAAAGTTAATAACCTCTGCTCCAAAAGCACACCTCAGGTATCTAGCCATTATCTGTAGATTTCAGTCTACCAACCATTTCCCTGACCCGGTTTCCAGGCTGATGTGCCACCCTGGCTGAGAACATTATTTCATTAAATTACACTTTCTTTCGGGCGCCTGGGTGGCTCAGTCGGTTAAGCGACTGCCTTCGGCTCAGGTCATGATCCTGGAGTCCCGGGATCGAGTCCCGCAT
>NW_028020494.1:0-679 GCF_054177405.1 Leptonychotes weddellii
GACTGCGCCATCCACTCAGTCAGAGCTTGTCCTTAGCAGAAGAGGGTCACGCACGGGCAGCTCTGTTCTGGGCCACGACGCACTGTTCACCCACCACAGCGGGCTCAAACACTGCCTCACACCCTGGAGACCACCTGTCCCGCCCTCCACCGCCCCACCTCTGGCAGCTGTTCCGACGGCCACGCACAGATACATTTGCTCCTACGTCCAGCCAGTCCAGCCTTAGTAAAGGGACACACATGCGGTTTCTGGAAGCAAAGCCCGAGCTCCCCATGTACGGAGGTGGCTGGCTCTCAGGAATACCTTGTCCCAGGACACCAGCGGGGGTGGATGCTCCAGTCCTGCATCTTCTTTCCCACGTGTCAGCGCACCCGGAGGACGGCTCACCTTCTCAGTGCTCCTAAAAGGCTCGGGATTAGCGCAGACCTCTAGAGAAAAAGGAAAAACCAGGTCTGAAGACTGCAATGTGCAGCCAGGAGACGGCACATCCTGCATGCCGTGAGCAAAAGTCACACTCGGGTTAATGCCACCTGCCTCCCGGGGGGTCATGGAGTCGGGTGCCTGTGGGATCTGCCTCTGAGTGGGGGCCGTGCCCGCGTTTGGTACCTCTTCTGTTTCTAACTCACTAATACAGTGTCTCGGAGGTAAGCCAACGCCAGGCAATGTCGGGGAGCTCCCA
>NW_028020495.1:0-679 GCF_054177405.1 Leptonychotes weddellii
GCTAACCCATCTTCCCACACCCCCTCCCCTCTAGAACCCTCAATTTGTTTTTCAGAGTCCATCGTCTCTCATGGTTTGTCTCCCCCTCCCCTTTATATCTTATTAGCCTTCATCAGGGTCAGTTCTAGGAACACAAAATGAGCATCCGTACACCAGCCGTGAGCCCCTGGTTGACATACTTTCCATCCCTCTATCTCCTCATTTTCTGCACAAGCTAAAATCCCAGCGGGTGGTAGAACCACTATCATGATCATCCTTGGTGATCGTGAGTTTGCTAGTCCACCAAAACTTGGTTATCACATTGTTTCTGAAATAGTTCTTCAGATTCTGCCCAAGTAATTGGGAGGGCCTGGAGCAGATGCAGTCTGTGCCACCCTCTTGGCCCTCTTGGAATCCCCATGAAAATTTGAGTGCACCACTGCTGGACTTTGAGCTAGCTCCATTATGCATACCTTCCTTAGATGCACTTATTTCTCTGTCTCAGAAAGCCAGTCCCTGACCAATATGCATGCCCCCTATCATCTACTCTCTGAAACTGTAATTCATGGTCTATGGAAACTCATGAATACACTTCTCAGCCATGTAGGTACTGAGGGAAAGTCAAGGGGTAAATTTGGCTCATTCTCTCCCAGTAGCACAGCCATGCCATTTTTCTTTAAAATCCTTCTCCTACAGTCCA
>NW_028020496.1:0-679 GCF_054177405.1 Leptonychotes weddellii
CTGGGTTTTCAGGGCACACACCTTCTTGCCTTTCATTCTTTGGTTCATGCTCTCTTGTTTCTCTCAGAGCATCTGAATATTCCTTAGTTATTTTTTCTTATGTTCATTTTTTTCTTGTTTTCATGATACATCTTTTTCTCATCCCTGAATTTTTTTAAAGATTTATTTGAGAGAGAGCGAAAGAGCCCACAAGCAGGGCGGAGGGGCAGAGGGAGAGGGAGAAGCAGACACCCCACTCCCTGCTGAGCAGGGAGTCTGATGATGGATGATGTTGATGTGGGGCTCAATCCCAGAACCCCTGAGATCATGACCTGAGCTGAAGACAGCCACTTAACTGATTGAGCCACCTAGGCACCCCTCATCCTTGAATTTTTTTTTAATAGACTATTTTTTTTTTAAAGATTTTTATTTATCTGACAGAGAAAGACACAGCGAGAGAGGGAACACAAGCAGGGGGAGTGGGAGAGGGAGAAGCAGGCTCCCCGCCGAGCAGGGAGCCCGATGTGGGTTCAATCCCAGGACCCCGGGATCATGACCTGAGCTGAAGGCAGACGCCTAACAACTGAGCCACCCAGGCACCCCTTAATAGACTATTTTTAAGAGCAGTTTAGGCTTGTAGAAAAATTGTTGGGGCGCCTGGGTGGCTCAGTCGTTAAGCGTCTGCCTTCGGCTCGGGTCG
>NW_028020497.1:0-679 GCF_054177405.1 Leptonychotes weddellii
GGCTGGTACGCAGGACACTCAATCGGAAAACAGAACTTACCTGGCCATGATGATTGGTTCAGGGATGGACACATGACCGGGGAGAGCCAATCAGAATATGCTACCTACCTGGCCATGGTGATTGGTGCCCAGGACAATCAGAAAACAGAACACACCTGGCCATGGTGATTGGTTCAGGGATGGGCACATGACCCAGGACAGCCAATCAGAATACACTACCTCCCTGTCCATGGTGATTGGTTCAGGGATGGGCACATGATCCAGGATAGATAATCAGAATATACTACCTACCTGGCCATGGTGACTGCTACCCAATACAGCCAATCAGAATACACTACCTACCTGACTATGGTGATTGGTTCAGGGATGGACACATGACTCAGGACAGCCAAGCAGAATACACTACCTCCCTGGCCATGGTGATTGGTACAGGGATGGGCACATGACCCAGTATAGCCAATCAAAATAGGCTACCTACCTGGCCATGGTGATTGGTGCCCAGCAGAGTCAATCAGAAACAGACCCCACCTGGCCATAGTGATTGGTTCAGGGATGGACACATGACCCAGGATAACCAATCAGAATATGCTACCTACCTAGCCATTGTGATGGTGCCCAGGACAGTCAATAAGAAAACAGAACCCACCTGGCCATGGTGATTGATTCAGGGATGGACACA
>NW_028020498.1:0-678 GCF_054177405.1 Leptonychotes weddellii
TGTTTATAGCAGTAATGTCCACAATAGCCAAACTATGGAAAGAGCCCTCATGTCCATCAACAGATGAATGGATAAAGAAGATGTGGTATATATACACAATGGAATATTATGCAGCCATCAAAAAAACGAAATCTTGCCATTTGTGATGACGTAGATGGAACTGGAGGGGATTATGCTAAGCGAAATAAGTCAATCAGAGAAGGACATGTATCATATGATCTCACTGATATGAGGAATTCTTAATCTCAGGAAACAAACTGAGGGTTGCTGGAGTGGCGGGGGTGGGAGAGACGGGGTGGCTGGGTGATGGACATTGGGGAGGGTATGTGCTAAGGTGAGCGCTGTGAATTGTGAATTGTGTAAGACTGTTGAATCACAGACCTGTACCTCTGAAACAAATAATACATTATGTGTAAAAAAAAAAAGAAATTAGTAGGAAGGGAAAAATGAAGGGGGGAAAATCGGAGGGGGAGACTATGGACTCTGAGAAACAATCTGAGGGTTCTAGAGGGGAGGGTGTTGGGGGGAGTGGTTAGCCTGGTGATGGGTATTAAAGAGGGCATGTTGAATGGAGCACTTGGCGTTCTACGCAAACAATGAATCATGGAACACTACATCAAAAAGTAATAATATAATGTACGGTGAGTAACATAACATAATAAAATTAAATTAAAAAAA
>NW_028020499.1:0-678 GCF_054177405.1 Leptonychotes weddellii
ACCAAATTAGTCCTTTAGAAAGTAATTAAGCAGGACTGCCCACACTCCAGTGCTCTCAAAGACTAAAATCTGGCTCCGTGCGTAGTATCTTCACCTTCCATGAAAATGGCCTTGTATTGAGTCGATATAATTTAATTATATAAAAATATGTGTTCATACTGCATCCTGTACTGACTGATAATGCTCTCACCACAGAGTCATGTCCAGACTGGAGCTTGTGCTTTCTGAGGCAGGGCTGGGGCCTGTTGTACTGTGTGGGCTGCAGGGGAGGAGAGGGAAGGGGGTGGTGCTCTCAGCAATCAGGGGCAGGTGGCCCAGGACTGAGTGTTTTACGGGTACCCCCCCTTAATCCTCACTGCACCCCTTTGAGGTGATGCCTGTTATCATCTCTGTTTTGACTGGTGAGGCAGCAGAGGCCCAAAAGTTTGGGTGACTTGCTCAAGGTCCCCTGGCCAGTGCTTTTCAGAGCTGGGATTTGAACCCAGGCACTCAGCTCTGCTGTCCACAGCATGCTGAGTGCTCAGTTATGCTCGATGAGCGAGTGATGGGTCAGAGGTGGGGGTGATCATGGACGCGGAGGGGGCTTAGGGGATGGGTGGTTCAGTCTGTGCCTTGCATCTCTGGGGGGGCCACGTGCCACATACCGGCTCAGACCTGTGGGCCTTTCACTGGCTCGCT
>NW_028020500.1:0-678 GCF_054177405.1 Leptonychotes weddellii
TTATTCTGATGTTCCTCCCTCTGTACGTAAGGAATCTTTTCCCCCTAAGTGCCCTTAAGATGGTTTCCTTGGTTCTAAGATTTGCAAGTTTTACTATTACATGCCAGGGTGTTGGCCTGTTTTCCTTGATCTTGGGAGGGGTCCTCTCTGCCTCTAGGATGCGAATGTTTGTTTCATTCCCCAGATTAGGGAAGTTCTCAGCCACGATTTGCTCAAATACATCTTCTAGTCCTCTCTCTCTCTCCACTCCCTCCGTGATTCCAATTATTCTGACATTGGAACGCTTCATGGTGTCACTTATTTCTCTGATTCTATTTTCATGGATTCTGAGTTGTTTTCCCCCCAGCCTCCTCTTTTCCCTTTTTGTCTATTATATTGTCTTCCAGGTCGTTTATTCGTTCTTCTGCCTCACTTACCTTAGCTGTTAGATTATCTAGATTAGATTGGATCTCATTGATAGCATTTTTAAGTTCCGCCAATTCACCTTTCATTTCTGCCCTTAGAGACTCTATGTTGCCATTAATTGATTACTCCATTCTAGCCATTGTCTTCACAATTGTTAGACTGAATTCCATTTCTGACATCTTGGTTATATTTGCATCCATTTGTAAATCTGTAGTATAAGTCATAATCTCTGAGTCTTTTCTATTTTGGGGGCTCCTCCTCCTAGTCATTCTG
>NW_028020501.1:0-678 GCF_054177405.1 Leptonychotes weddellii
GGCCTGGCCCTCGGTGTTGGTCCCCATTCAGCAGGTGTTCCGGCCACGAGAAGATTCTCCTCTGATGGGCAGAGCGGTTCAGAGTGAGAACACAGGATCCGCATTAGAGGGACAGTGTGAGGGTAAGTTCTAGAACATTCCGGCCACTTTCAAATTGCTGACCCAGTCACACAGCCTCTCCTTTGGTGGTCCCTTCATCCAATACCCCTCAAACGCCTACGACCGATGTGCTGGGGCGTAAGTCGGGCACCTATCTGGCAATGGTCAGGTCGTGTCTCCACGGTGAACACGGGCTTTTTATAAAATCTCCTTGGACTGGGGCGCCTGGGTGGCTCAGTTGGTTAAGCAGCTGCTTTTGGCTCAGGTCATGATCCCAGGGTCCTGGGATCGAGTCCCGCATCGGGCTCCCTGCTCTGCAGGGAGCCTGCTTCTCCCTCTCCCTCTCCTTGCTTCTCTGCCTACTTGTGTTCTCTATCTCTCTGTCAAATAAATAAAATCTTAAAAAAAAAAATGGGGCACCTGGGTGGCTCAGTTGGTTAAGCGACTGCCTTCGGCTCAGGTCACGATCCTGGAGTCCCGGGATCGAGTCCCGCAACGGGCTCCCTGCTCGGCGGGGAGTCTGCTTCTCCCTCTGACCCTCCTCCCTCTCATGCTGTCTTTCATTCTCTCTCTCTCAAA
>NW_028020502.1:0-11064 GCF_054177405.1 Leptonychotes weddellii
AAGAGGTGGTATATATATACAATGGAATATTATGCAGCCATCAAAAGGAATGAGATCTTGCCATTTGCAACGACGTGGATGGAACTGGAGGGTATTATGTTGAGTGAAATAAGTCAAACAGAGAAAGACATGTATCATATGAAGTGAATTTTCTGATAAAGAAATTGTTCTGTCTTGGTGTTCATCGATTGCCACGGGTTCCCAAAGTTCATTACCAAGCACAAAGAAGAGTTTTTCCCTGATCTGTCAATTCTTAAGTCATCAGGATAGAACTCATTTGACCCAATGGAAAGATAACACTGAAATATATATTCTTTATAACACATGCGTATTTATAAAAAAAGAAGAAACAGAGATTTTCTTTCTCTTAACTCAAAATTCAATAAAAATTCCTCTTAACTCAAAATTATTTGTGCTCATGGGGAGTTTGAAGAATTGTCATTCTGAGATCATGTATATGGATGATTCCCTACCAAACGTCCATCCCTTCTTCCTTCTAAACAGAACTGGCATTTATTTGCTTATACACCCCTTCCCCAAGCAGCCCAGGAGACTGAGGGGAAGCTAAATGCATCCCCAGTTTCAGAGTCAGTCTTGAATTTCTAAACTAGGCAGGATCCAGCCCTCCTGTAGTGACCATAATGGGGCTGGTTTGTTGGTCATGTGACCTAGATTGAGCCCACAGGGAAGGATTTTTATTGCATAGTTGGGAGATGGATTTTCTTTCTCGTGCCAGACATGAATAAGGAAGCGTGTAGTCTCATTGCTAGCAGGAGATACCTAATGAAGAGGAGAGATATCTAATGAAGAGGAGAGACACTAGCCGTAGGAAAAAGCCAACACCAAAGATTATAGAGGAGAGGGATAAAAGGAATTTAGCCCAATGGGACAAGCTATGGCTAGTGAATTAGCCAAACTTGAAATCTTTCCTCCTTGTTGACCTCCCGTTATGTGAGAGAATTAATTTCCTTATTACCTGAGTCAAAGTGAATGGCGCTTTTCTTTCTTTGCATCTGAAAGCATCTTGAATTGATACATTTATGATTAACATTTTATATTCGTGTCTGGGCAGACCCTACAAGTAACTGAAGTCTTTGTCTGCCTAAGTGCTTTGATTGGAGGAGTACCAGCCACAGATGATCTCTTCTACCAGTCTAGCACCAGACCTGCAATCTTGGCCATTAATGTCTGCCTTAGGCTAGAGCACTGTGTATCCATGGATGTGCTTGCTAGGATGCCAAAGGCGACTGACATCTTTAACCCTGAATCCCCACAAACATTTGTGGGAATGCATGTGTTGATAGGGTACACATCGGTGTGACTCAGCCAACATTTATCACATATAATATGTTAGGATCTATAAAGAAATGAAATTGCAGATGAAGAAGACACAGTCTTTGCCCTCAGGGAATATATACTCCAGTGGGGGTAACAGGCGTGCAAGCACACAGTCAGCCATATTACAAGCAGCTCATGAATGAATCCCTGATGTTGGAGTAAATAGAGAGCTTTGACTGCATGCAGGATCACTGTTTCTAGGAAGACTTGGAGAAACTGTCAGACAGGAAATGACATCTTCTCGGGATCTGGGCAGGTGGTACAGAAAGGACAGTTCAGAGAGTCGGAATATCTGTGTGAAAGAAACAATAAGACAAGATCCTGATGTGGAGTGTTGTACTGGAATACAGCTGGGAGGTCTGAGTCTGAGTTACACCTCCGTCGCATTGGGCGCATTACTTCCCACTACTTTAGACCTTCGTTTCTTGATCTGTAAATTGAGAGTGTGGCTGGGTCATCTATAGGGCATCTTCCAATTCTGACAAGTCATGATTCTTCAAGTGCCTCAAGAGATGCCAATACTGTATACAACCTGCTTCAATTTTTTTTTTTAACCACAGATTTTGCTACCATATTCTTTGGCCAAAAGTTGACCCTGATCATGGACTTCTATATTCCTTTCTAGTGTGTGTGGTGTTTAAGTAGGTCCTAGAAACCATCCTAGCTCATAAAAATGTTTTCACCTATGAACAAGCTTGCTGGCAAGACATCTCTGCTGGTTTCAGAGCCCAAAATTGCTCTGAGGAAAAGAGAAAGACATTTGTTGTATTTTCTACTGTCTGATAGAGTCACTTGGAATTGTTGGAGCTTACAACACTAGCACTAAGTGGAAGATGGCATTAAATGGCACCAGCGACACCTGGAGTTTATGATTCCATGTTCTTACTAAATATCCCCCAGCAGGCCTCTGAGATTTAAAGCAGCCATGGTAACAATAACCGCCTATTCTTTTATGACTAAAGAGAGTTTGGAGTTTGGTGTCGTTCTATTAAGGTTAAAGTGGTTTTTGATATATGAGAAAGGAGAAATAAAACAACATGTAACAGGGAGGAAACTATTGTGTTTCACTTAAGAATAGATTGGATTGACTTGTATAGATCAGGACAAGTTCACTTTTGGGTTTTGGTGCTGAGATTAAGATCTCCCTGGTGAACTCAGCCGGTTGTTCTTGGCAAGATACAGAAATCAGTTCTGGTTCACTTAAGCAAAAGGGAATTTCCTGGGAGAACATGGATGTGTTTGTGGAGGGCAGCTGAAAGAATTAAGAGCCTGGAGAATGGGGTTTGGGAATGTGCAGAAACCAAGGGTCTCCCAGTGAGCCATGGAGGAGGGGGAGTGGCAGCCAAAGTCTTGGGTGGACCTCTGGTGACCACAGTTGTAGTAAATACTATTGGCCATGGTCCTTATATTCTTGCATTAGCAGTTTAAGATTAAAGGCAAGGGGTGAAACATACTTTTGGCCAAAATTCAGATCACCTGCCCATTCCCTTGATGTTCCTGGAGACAGAAAAGAAAGGATCTGATCTTTTTTGCTTCTGTAGGAGGAAGCATACTCTCCCACCAAGATTACCTTGAACACATCAGTAATAAAGGTGGCATTAGGATGGGGAACAGATGCTAGGCAGGCAAAAAATGGCATGTTCTCCATAGGTTAGTTATGATACCTTTAGTTCTGCAGGTGACTTAAATTTGTACTCAACTTAACTTGAATATGGAGGGAATTTACTAGCTTATATTACAAGAAGTCCAGAGTTGGGACAGTCTTTAAGACTGGTTGAATCAGCCTCTCTTGAAAGTTACCAGGTCACAAGTGTTTCCAATTTCCCCCCCTTTACCATCTTCAGTGGATTGATGTTGGCCTTTGGCTGGATTGTGCAAGATGGATGCAGCATTTTCAGGCGTCATATATTTCCAGATATGGCAAATCTGGAAAGGGAATGAGGCCTTTTTTCCTGAGTTTATTTCTCAGAGTTAAGAAACCTTTTCCAGAAGCACCCCAGCACACACATCACATTGAATAGATTTGAACCTCAGGAGCATCCACAAGCACAGGAAATGGGATGTGTATGATTTGCTTAGGCTCAATAAAATCCTTCTCCCAGTCCCTGAAAATGGGGATAAAGTCAGCCTTGCATGAGTCATGAGTCACATGCGGATTGACTGGATATTTTACTTTGAATGGACTCAAAGTTTTATTAGAAAGCAGGGTGTGTGTGGGGGTGCCTGGGTGGCTCAGTCAGGTAAGCACCCAACTTTTGATTTCAGCTCAGGTCATGATCTCAGAGTCCTGAGATTGAGCCCCGAGTCAGGCTCCACGCTCAGTGCAGGTCTGCTTGTCACTCTCCATCCCCCCACTTTCTCTCTCTCTCAAATAAGTAAATAAATAAAATCTTAAAAAAAAAAAAAAAGGCAAGGCATGGGAATGAGAATTGGGAAGACTTCAGCAGTGTCCAGCATAGTCCATTACCCCGGGATCTGGAAATTCTCTGTAGCAAACTGGCCCACTGGGTAAACTTTGAATTGGATTTCTCCCTAAGACATAAACCTTGGATACAATAATTGCAGTAATTCTTACTATCATATCAATATCTTGATTTTAAAATAATTATTTCAAACCACATTTGAATAACATTTTCGGTATAAAATTCAGCCCCATCCATATGGTGTTTTAGGTGCAATCTTTTATGGATATCCTTTCTGCATCAAATGTTAATGAAAGATTGGTATAACTGGAGGACGGGAGAGGCAGATGGGCAGGAAGATGACTGCCTGCCCTCTGTCTTCAGGCAGATTGATGCCTCTTTACGCCGCTCACAGATTAAAAGCCAACGGTCTATCCGTTCCCCACGAAAATACCCTTGTTACAAAAACTGGAGCTAAAATGCCTTAGTTTTATAGCTGATATTTTCTCAGGCAGGACCTAATGTGCAATTTTCACTCTTGTTCATGAAGTTGTTTTGTGTTGTAAATTATGCATTAGCCTCCAAACTGCTGTAAGCATCACCTCTATTATTTGTGTGCCTCATCAATAAATTATGCCATTTCAATAATATGCAAATTTCTATCAACATTTTTGGTCTTGAAATTACAAACCTCAAGCTTGTATAAATAATATATGGAAATGTAGATGGTATCTGCAAACCGATTTTATTATTGGGCACTTACTGGTAATGAAGTATAATACTTAGTTGGATGAGTTCTTGATAAAATGTCTGGAAATGGATCCCTAGCTGTCCTGCATCCCTCTCTTAAAAGTAAAGACATTTACTTAGCTATAGGGGTAAATGATAAAATTTTGAGGGACAAAAACCAACTTGAAGCCCAAAAGAGAGTTTTAAGGAAGCAACTCTCTTAAAAGGTACTTGGGGGTTGGTCTGCATTAGAGCTTTCTGGATGCATATAATGGTCTGTAGCCTGGCAACATTTCTCGCAAGCAAACTGAAAATTACTTTGCTGCCAATATTCATATTAAGTGGTAGAAGCTTTGATTGATTAAGAAATTATAACTGTGAGTGGTTTCATAACCTTGATGGAAATAAAATACAAAACCTTACATCTGCGGATTTGCTCTAGGACAGAGGCCTGGAGTTCTTGTTCTAATTTAGAACCATCCTGGGAGACCCATCCGGTCCAAGGTTGTCTCTGATCCATAAGAGCCACAGAGATGTTTTGGTGGGCAAGGCACAAGAAGCTGTAGGATGAGTCTAATGCTGGCCTCTTGTGTGGCATCCAACGCATGTAGGGCCTCCACCCAGCCTGATATTATCACAATTTCACTCCACTTACATGGCAGCTTACTGTGCCAGATCCCAGAGGGAGCCCACACCACCAGCCCAGAAGCTGCCCCTCCCTGAGTGTCAGGTAAGGAATTCCTCTTTACCTTCCCATGCCCCTTTCCTTCTCGTACTCACACCTTGCTTTCTACAGTCCCTCCCCTAAACTCTGGTGAGGGTCATCACCCTGCCTCAGAGTCCTGGCAACCCATGTCCTGGCTCCTCCCTGCCTCTGTCTTGATCTCAACCTCAACGCCATCGACTCATCATCTAGAACCTTGCTGATAGATCAACTAGGGAGACCTCATTCTAGTGATAATATAATAATTGTTATAACATTAGTACTAAAAATTAGGCAGTGTGGCTTTAATGATTACAATAATAAAAAGATAGCTCTTTATTGTAACTTTACTATGTGGGTACCTACTAGACTAAGCAATCTTACATGCTTTCTCTTGTTTAATCCTCTAAACAACACCAAAGGTGGGCACTATTATTATCCTAATATTATAATCCCCCGCTATTCTTTTCCTTTTGAACTGCAGCTGTGTCCCTTTTGCTTTCTAGCCATCTCTGGAGACACTTTTTATGCTGCCTGGAAATTTTAAATTCCGGACTCTTGCATTGTTTCATTTTCATAACAGTTTCTTCTTACCTTATGGCCCTGATATCCTCTAGATTCTCTTCTAGGTTGTTATTTTTATGTAAATATTGAAGTTCTATTAATTCTGTTTTTTTGTGTGCTTTGGGGGGGTATTATTTTTTTGACCTTTATTCATATTTTTCATGTTGCTTTTGGTTTACTCCAAATATTTGGTAGTTTGATTTTTGTCTGTTCACTTTGGGTTTGAAAATCTTTTGGGGTTGGGCTGGGGGTGGGTAGGAGAAGGTGCAGGGTCTAGTTACAGGTGCTTGTGAATGAAGGGGAAAGGAAAGACATATGCTCATTGTGGTGTGCTGGAAACTTGCCTTCTGGTGCACCTGTCCTCCCAGTTTCAGCCAATGGGGAGTTGAGGTAAGGGAGTAAGAGGACAGCTGATCAGAATTTAATTTGCCAATGAATCACACAGACATGCCTCTACAACTCATATCTGTTTGCACTAAGCAGAGAGCACATTTTTAACGACTCTGTCCTTCACAGGGAGCTCTCCTGCTTGTGTTTTGAGGCATGCTTTTCTCCAATCTTAGTCTCCACCAGATTTTTAACTTTCAGGAATGCTTCAAAATCTCTGGCCCTTAGATAGCACAAATCCTTATTTCTGCATGCTGTGTGGATTTATAACTATTTTTTAAAATATCTGTTCTATTATCTCATGAGATTTTGCTGGGAGGGTATAGGGATTCCTGGATTCAGTCTACCATTTTGATTCACTCTTTATTCCCATTTCACAGATGAAATGACTATAATTAGCTTAAAGAATGTGAACAACAATCTGAGATCCTAGTTATTCTAACCAAATCCTCTGATGCCACAGCTTGTGTTCCCAACCAGTATCTATTCTGATTTTCATTATAGGCTTTCCAGTTTATATAAAAATGGCTCAGTTGAGGGCGCCTGGGTGGCTCAGTTGGTTAAGCGACTGCCTTCAGCTCAGGTCATGATCCTGGAGTCCCTGGATCGAGTCCTGCATTGGGCTCCCTGCTCGGCGGGGAGTCTGCTTCTCCCTCTCCCACTCCCCGTTTGTGTTCCCTCTCTCGCTGTGTCTTTCTCTGTCAAATAAATAAATAAAATCTTTAAAAAAAAAATGGCTCATTTGAGCCATACAATATAGTCTGTAAGGGATTATGACTATTGTTTCCAGTTTATTGATGAGGAAACAGACTCAGAATTGTTAAGTGACTAGCCCAGGAACTCACAGCTAATGGTGGCATAATAGTGGTAAATAGTTCTACATGTGCAGCAAATAATGCTTGGCACACAGTAAGAACTCAGGATATAGAGAAAAACATCATGCACCTAAACCCCAAGACCTCACAGAATACAACCTAAAGTAGGATCCAAGTTTCCTAATTCGCATCTCATCTAATAAGCACCTTTGTATTAAGCCTCATTATCTTGATTTTCTTGGTTCTGTTGTTATTCCTTTTTCAAAATCACCTTGATAACACACACACACACACACACACGCACGCACACAAACACACCCTTACTCCATTGGGAGATTGCAAATGGCAAGACCTGGCTTGTTTTTGATATGACTACATCCAATAACACATTGATGTTTCCTGCAAGTAAACATCAGAGAATTAGCCCTTAAGTTTGCAAAAGATTTCCAATATGACCTCAATGCTCCAAAGTTATGCTTCTCTGTTTTAAGGTAGCTATGTAATGTGCTTGGAAATAAAAGAGAGAGAACTAGCTCAATCAAATCAGAAGCTTACTGAATAATCTAATCAAGTGGGAGTCTAGTAGACCAGGCTGATTTTTAATAGTGCCAGTAGACACTTCAAATAACACCAACCTTTTGTTAAGCAGTCATATTGCACTGAAGAGTTCCAAGAGACTCATTGCTAACTGGAGAAAAACTAGCAAGCCTGTAATAAAACAATTATAAGCACATTACAAATATTAATTTCATTTCAGTACTATTACCTAGGTCATTGTACTCTGGATGGGAGAGTATAAAAGCAGAAAGCATTAGATATCAACACTGAGTGGCATGGCTGAAGTGAAATTTCATTGCCTCTGCTCAATAAGGGGATTTGATCTAAGTCCTCACTTACCCCCTTCATTAGTGACTTGTTAATAACACTAGTAATAATGGTAGCCACCATATGTTCACAGAGCTATTGAGATGATGATCTGGGCTCCAAGAATGGAATTCTGTCCTATTCATTACTGCCTAATTTCTGCTTCTTCACTAATGAAACACAAAGGAAATAAATAATAGGAACGATCATTTACATTTGATACTGCTTAATTAATCATAGATAATTGTCTATAAAATTGCCTCTTTTTATCTTCATCAAAATACTGTAAAACAAATATTATGATATCTCAGTAATATCTAAATTATGATATTTAGATACTGAGATAGGGAAACATATTCTGAGAGGTTAAGTGATTTATCCTGGGTAGCCCAGTTCCCTGAGCACAGATCAAGTGATGAAATGAAAACTCATATTCCAGTTAACTGTCACTGAATTCCCATGCTGATGGTGCACTGCCCTGCTTCCCCAGTAATACTCAGAAGAACAAGTCTGGACCACTGGGTTTTTCTCTACTGGTTTCCATCCCTTATATGAAGATGTTCACCTTATAGATATATGGGTCTTAGGATTCACTAACACCACAGACCTCTTAGAATTCCTCTGTTTTGCCCCCAACTCAACTCATCACACCCACCGATGTGTTCAGCAAAAAATCACAGAGATATGTAATACTGAATCTAGTGTTTCCCTTAATTTTACTGAAATAATAATTTCCTTCTTGTGGCCACTGGATTAACATGACTTTTTAGTCAATTATTTTGAGTGCCAGTTGTTAATGTTTTGCCTGGGTAAACACAATTTCTGATATTCAAAACTTATCAAGGAATTCAGCATGGCACTACTAAGAACTACACATTATTTAAAAATAAGAATTTTCAGCTGGCTCCAAAATCTCACTTCAGCTCTGTACCAGCTATGATTGAATTCGGTTTAAAAGCAGTAAAATGTATTCTGGCATTTTAGCTCCATTTAAAATACTATGAAATGCAAACATTCATTTCAGCTTGATCTTTTCAGCCCATTCATTTTAGTGCTTCTCCAAAAATTGAAGATGAGATACGTAACCACAGACTCCTTGCAGGGGGTCAGATTTATATCCTCCTTGGTATTTTATTTGAAACCTTTGACTTTAAAAAGTGCTTTATGGCCACTAAAATAACAAAGCCAAGAGTTATAGTTCAAAAGCCAACAAAGGAGATAAAATTGGAATCATTAAAAAAAAGTCATTGAATCCAAAAGAAGACAGGAAAAAAAAAAAAGGAGATGGAACAAAAAACAGGAAAAATAGAAATCAAATAGCAAGGGATACACTTAAATCCAACCACATCAATAATGACATTAAATGTAAATGGCCTAAATGTCCTAATTAAAAAGCAGAGATTGTTAGATTGAATTAAAAAAATCAAGATGCAACCATATTCTGCCAAAAAGAAGCACATTTTAAAGTAAAGACAAATATATTAAAAGTAGAAAGTATGAAAAATATATATCATGCTAACACTAATCAAAAGTTGATATAACTGATATAGCTGATGTGACTATATTATATAGCTGAGTGGCTATATTAGTATTAGACAAAATAGATTTCAGAGCAAAAAATATTAACAGGGAAAGGAAGGTCACTTCATAATGATACAGAGCAAAAAATATTAACAGGGAAAGGAAGGTCATTTCATAATGATAAAGTGGCCAATTCAAGAGGATGAAAGAATCCTAAATGCATATATACCTAATGAATTCAACATACATGAAAATGAAACAAACAAAAAACCTGATAGAGCTGCAAGGAGAAATGGACAAATCCACAATAATTGTCAGAGACATCAGTTTTCCTTTGTCAATAATTTATAGAAAAGGAGACACACACAAAAAAGAAAAAAAGAAAGGAGACACAAAATCATCAATGATGTAGTACACTTGAATGTTACTTATCAATCAACTTTATCTAATTGACTTATATAGTACACTCCAGTCAACAACAGCAGAATACACATTCTTTTCAAATACACATGGAAGATTTACTAAGAAAGACCATGTCCTGGGACATAAAAGCAATCTCAGTAAATTTAAAAGGATTCAGGTAATACCAAATATGTTCTCTGACTACATAGAGTGGAGTTTTATTAGAAATCAATAACAGAAATATCTCTGGAAAAGCCCCAAATATTTGGAAACTACATAATACTTCTGAATAGCCTATGGGTTAAGGGAAAAATCAAAAAGGAAATTATAAAGTATTTTGAACTGAATGAACATGAAAATGCAACATCTCAGAATTTTGAACATACCACTAAAACAGTGTTTAGGAGGAAATTTATAGCACTAAGGGCCTATATTGGTAAAGAAGAATGGTCTCAAATCAGGGACCTCAGTTTCAACTTTAAAAAAACAAGGAGCAAGGACGATTGGGTGGCTCAGTCATTAAGTGTCTGCCTTCGGCTCAGGTCATAATCCCAGGGTCCTGGGATCAAGCCCCGTGTTGGGCTCCCTGCTCGGTGGGGAGCCTGCTTCTCCCTCTCCCACTCCCCCTGCTGTGTTCCCTCTCTCGCTGTGTCTTTCTCTGTCAATGCAGCAGCCTTTCCTGATTAAAACTCTTCAGAGTCTAGGGATAGAGGGCACATTCCTCAAGTTCATAAAATCCATCTATGAAAAACCCACAGCAAATATCATCCTCAATGGGGAAAAGCTGAGAGCCTTTCCCTTAAGATCAGGAACACGACAAGGATGCCCACTCTTGCCACTATTGTTCAGCATAGTACTAGAAGTCCTAGCAACAGCAATCAGACAACAAAAAGAAATAAAAGGTATTCAAATTGGCAAAGAAGAAGTCAAACTCTCTCTCTTCACAGATGACATGATACTTTATGTGGAAAATCCAAAGGACTCCACCCCCAAATTACTAGAACTTGTACAGCAATTCAGTAATGTGGCAGGATACAAAATCAATGCATAGAAAACCGTTGCTTTCTTATATGCTAACAATGCAATTGTAGAAAGAGAAATTAGAGAAACGATTCCATTTACAACAGCACCAAAAACCATAAGAGACCTTGGAATAAACCTAACCAAAGAGGTAAAGAATCTATACTCTAGGAACTACAGAACACTCATGAAAGAAATTGAAGAAGACACAAAAAGATGGAAAAACATTCCATGCTCATGGATCAGAAGAATAAACATTGTTAAAATGTCTATGCTACCCAGAGCAATCTATACTTTCAATGCCATCCCGATCAAAATT
>NW_028020503.1:0-678 GCF_054177405.1 Leptonychotes weddellii
GCAGCGGCGGGGCCTTGGGTGCAATGGCCACGCGACACCGCGTCCCGCCCGCAGGAAACACCGTGCTGCACATCCTCATCCTCCAGCCCAACAAGACCTTCGCCTGCCAGATGTACAACCTGCTGCTCTCCTACGACGGGCGCGGGGACCACCTGCAGTCCCTGGACCTCGTGCCCAATCACCAGGGTCTCACCCCCTTCAAGCTGGCCGGAGTGGAGGGCAACACTGTGGTGAGGGACGCTGCCCTGGCCCTACGGCGTCCTCCTAAAGACCCTTCTTCCCGAGCGCCCCACAGGGCGGCGTCCCTTACCGCGCACTCCACCGCTAACCGCGCAGCCTCCCTGCCCGGGGGCTTGGAGAACGGCGCTCCTGGAGCTCTGCTCTGGTGCCCCGAAGTGCTGTTCCCTTGGCCTGTCCTCTTCTCTCCGATCTTTAGAGGGTCTGTGGGAAAGAAGGAGAAGCAGAAACAGAAGGAGGTTCACGCACCAGAGGCGTGGGGATCGCTGACTGCCCGTTAGTGCCGAGGAGCGGGCAGCGGCCCTCTTGGGTGGCGTGGTTCCCGCGGCCGCTTCTCCCACTGACCCTCCGACTCCCCGCTGTGTCCTCCCAGATGTTCCAGCACCTGATGCAGAAGCGGAAGCACATCCAGTGGACGTACGGACCGCTGACGTCCACTCT
>NW_028020504.1:0-678 GCF_054177405.1 Leptonychotes weddellii
GCCCACATAAGATGGCGAACTTAAAAAACACTGTGTGTGTTCTGACTGCTCCACTGACCCCCCCCCCCCCGCCGGTGTCCCTAGTCCCGGAGACACAACAATATTGAAAACACGCCAACTAATAACCTTACAATGGTCTCTACGTGTTCAAGGGAAAGGAAGAAGCGCACGTCTCTCACCCTAAATCAAAAGTTAGGAATGATTAAGCTCAGTGAGGAAGGCATGTCAAAAGCCAAAGAAGGCCAAAAGGTAGACCTTTTGTGCCAAACAGTGAGCCAAGTTATGAATGCAAGGGGCGCCTGGGTGGCTCAGTCGTTAAGCGTCTGCCTTCGGCTCAGGTCATGGTCCCGGGGTCCTGGGATCGAGCCCCGCATCGGGTTCCCTGCTCAGCGGAGAGCCTGCTTCTCCCTCTCCCACTCCCCCTGCTTGTGTTCCCTCTCTCGCTGTCTCTCTCTGTCAAATAAATAAATAAAATCTTTAAAAAAAAAAAAAAAGGTTGTGAATGCAAAGGAGACCTTCTTAAAGGAAATTAAAAGTGCAACTTCGGTGAACACATGAATAAGAAAGCGAAACAGCCTTACTGCTGGCCTGGGGACAGGGACAGTGGTCTGGACAGGAGACCACACCGGCCACACATTCCCTTAAGCCAAAGCCTAATCCAGAGCGAGGCCCGCACTC
>NW_028020505.1:0-678 GCF_054177405.1 Leptonychotes weddellii
AGAAAGTGGTCGCTTTTCTGATGAGAGAGTTGTTGCTTTTCTTTTCTTCGATCTCCTGTTGAGTTTGTAGGTGTTGAGAATGGTTTGATCCCTATCCAGCTGAATTCCTGAGAGGAGACGAAATCCAGGTCTCCTACTCCTCCGCCATCTTGCTCCGCCCCCCCTTCATTTTGTTTTTTAAACACAATGGGACACCTGGGTGGCTCAGTCAGTTAAGCATCTGGCTTTGGCTCAGGTCAGGATCCCAGAGTCCTGGGATTGAGTCCTGCATTGGGCTCCCTGCTCGGTAGGTAGTCTGCTTCTCCCTCTCCCTCTACCTGCCACTCCCCTTGCTTATGCTTCCGCACGCTCTCTTTCTCTCTGGCAAATAAATAAAATTTTTAAAACAAAAAAATAAATAAAAATAAACAGGAAACATTCCATGATGCTAAATCCCTGAAACTTTTTATTGTCCATCTACTAATCATAGGACTAAGACATATTTGATTTTTTCCCCTCTGATTCTTATATTTTAAGTGAAGCCTTCTATGGACCCAGTAACTGTTTTCATTTTTTTTTTAAAGATTTTATTTATTTATTTGACAGAGAGAGAGCACAAGTAGGCAGAGTGGTAGACAGAAGGAGAAGGAGAAGCAGACTCCCCACCGAGCAGGGAGCCCGATGTGGGGTTCGATCCCA
>NW_028020506.1:0-678 GCF_054177405.1 Leptonychotes weddellii
GACACTATATCATACTTAAAGGTCTATGCAACAAGAAGATCTAACAATTGTAAATATCTATGCCCCTAACATGAGAGCAGCCAATTATATAAGCCAATTAATAACAAAATCAAAGAAACACACTGACAACAATACAATAATACTGGGGGACTTTAACACCCCCCTCACTGAAATGGACAGATCATCTAAGCAAAAGATCAACAAGGAAATAAAGACTTTAAATGACACACTGGACCAGATGAACTTCACAGATATATTCAGAACATTCCATCCCAAAGCAACAGAATACACATTCTTCTCTAGTGCCCATGGACATTCTCTGGAATAGATCACATCCTGGGTCACAAATCAGGTCTCAACTGGTACCAAAAGATTAGAATCATTCTCTGCATATTCTCGGACCACGTGCTTTGAAACTAGAACTCAATCACAAGAGGAAAGTAGGAAAGAACTCAAATACATGGAGGCTAAAGAGCATCCTACTAAAGAATGAATGGGTCAACCAGGAAATTAAAGAAGAATTTAAAAAATTCATGGAAACCAATGAAAATGAAAACACAACTGTTCAAAATCTTTGGGATGCAGCAAAGGCAGTTCTAAGAGGAAAGTATATAGCAATACAAGCCTTTCTCAAGTAACAAGAAAGGTCTCAAATATACAGCCTAACCCTACATCTAA
>NW_028020507.1:0-678 GCF_054177405.1 Leptonychotes weddellii
GGAGCTCCTGCTCTGTTGGAGTTCTGTCCTGACCTCTAGCAGTTTGCTCAGAGGCATGCTCTGATCAGTACTTGGCTGAAGACTCCAGGCAGACTCACTGCAGATTTCCAGAGCTCTCTCTCTGTGAGACTTGTTGGCCTCCCAGAACTCCCGGCTCTCGACTCATGGCGACTGCTGGCCCCACCTGGACTCCCTGCCTCCACCGCGCAGCCTGGGAACTCTCTCCCGGTGGAATGCTGAGACTAGGGTCGCCCTGAGTGTCTTCCCTTACTCAAGTATCCAATGTTTGCGATCAGTTGTTTCGTATATTTTTCATATATTTTGTCTTGTTTCTTAGTTGTTTAAGGCAAGAGGGTAAACTCAGTTCCTATCACCCCATTGTAACTGGAAGTGAGCATCCTGAGGTGTTACTTCTATTCTCACTGTAAGGATGAATGAACAGAATGGGGAAGCAGTGCATCCAGAGCACGGCCAGGGGTTTGGTGAGGGGGATGCCTATTGCCTCCACAGCCTATGCTTCTAGCAATCATAAACACCAACTCTTAAGATTTTAGGTACTTAATTTAAGGCTAGAACTATAAATTCACATATCCGCTCTTCAGCTTCCTCCTACCTCCCAAACAGTAATTGACTTGGAGGTTTAATGTTACGTAGTTCAAAACCTGTAAATAGGGCGCC
>NW_028020508.1:0-678 GCF_054177405.1 Leptonychotes weddellii
TTTTAAGATTTTTTATTTATTTATTTGACAGAGAGAGAGAGAGACAGCTAGAGAGGGAACACAAGCAGGGGGAGTGGGAGAGGGAGAAGCAGGCTTCCCGCCGAGCAGGGAGCCCGATGCGGGGCTCGATCCCAGGACCCTGGAATCATGACCTGAGCCGAAGGCAGACGCTTAACGACTGAGCCACCCAGGCGCCCCACACAATATTTTTTTTAAGGTAAATTTTTCCAGGGGTGCCTGGGTGGCTCAGTCGTTAAGCGTCTGCCTTCGGCTCAGGTCATGATTCCAGGGTCCTGGGATGGAGCCCCACGTCAGGCTCCTTACTCAGCTGGGAACCCGTTTCTTGCTCCTTCTATTCCCCGCTCATGCTCTCTCTCTCTCTCACTTTCTATCTCAAGTAAATAAATAAAATCTTTAACAATAAAAAAAAGAAGTAAAACTTTCAACAGAAGAGAGCCATGGAAGAGGAGCCCCAAATTCTGCATATAAACCATGCCCAAATTCCAGGCTGACATATATATATAGGGACAGAGTCCATGTAGCCCAGTTTATAAAATAACTGAAACAAGATTCCAGCTGCTGGACAAAAAACAAACCAAAACACCACTTTAAGATCAAAACCACAATGAGATCCTACCTCACATCCAGTAGAATGGCTACTCTCAAAAAAAAAAAAAA
>NW_028020509.1:0-678 GCF_054177405.1 Leptonychotes weddellii
CGACATTTAGGTAACCACGGTGCATTTGTGGAGACTGAGAAACAGCAGTGCTATGTTCCTATTGTCTACACCGCAGACGTGAGATTTCACTCGGTTTCCCAACATCCCTGTCCAGGTCCCACACCGCATGGAGTGTCACAGCTCCTTTGTTCCCTCTAGGATGGGCTGGTGTCTCAGACCCTCTTACATTTTCATGACCCTGACAGTTTTGAGGAGGCCTGCAGAGGTGTTGTGTCGAATGTCCCTCATTTTGGGTTTGTCTGCTGTGTTTTCTGGTGCTTAGAGTGGTGTCGTGGGTTTGGGAGAGAACACCCCAGCGGTGGAGAGGTGGCCCTCTCATCACATGCTGTCGGGGGCGCTGGCGTCTGTAGGACAGCACGGGGCCCGTTGGCCTGGCCACCTGGTCCAGGTGGTGCGTGCCAGGTGTCTCCTCTCTCCCTCCTGTCTTCTCTGGTGGCCACTCAGTGAGGCAGTCGCCCTGCAGGGGGTGGGAATGAGCCGGCCTCCCGTGTGTGGGGGTGGCAGGGGAGATCCACCGTATCATTTGGAATTCTGTAAGGAGGCTTTCTCTGTCCCCCATGTGTGGATTTATCGGTCATTTCCTTCCGTCAGCTGGGGCTCCTGGATGTTTGTCGTGTACTTTGGGTGCGATCCAGCCCTGCGTGGTTTTGCTGTGCA
>NW_028020510.1:0-678 GCF_054177405.1 Leptonychotes weddellii
GGAGAAGGGACCTAAGAGAATTGTGCAAAGGAACAACAGATCAAGGGATCAACGGAGGAAAAAGGAACATGAGAAAAGTGATGCAAATGTTAAGCGTTGAGACACTAGTATCACAGAGCCTGACCCACAAAAGGGCCCGATAGCAATTTTTTTTTTATTCTTATGTAATCCCCATACATTACATCATTAGTTTTGGATGCAGTGTTCCATGATTCATTGTTTGTGCACAACACCCAGTGCTCCATGCAGAACGTGCCCTCCTCAATACCCATCACCAGGCCAACCCATCCTCCCACCCCCCTCCCCTCTAGAACCCTGTTTGTTTTTCAGAGTCCATCGTCTCTCATGGTTCGTCTCCCCCTCCGATTTCCCCCGCTTCATTCTTCCCCTCCTGCTACCTTCCTTTTCTTCTTTTTTTTTTCTTAACATATATTGCATTATTTGTTCCAGAGGTACAGATCTGAGATTCAACAGTCTCACACAATTCACAGCGCTCACCATAGCACATACCCTCCCCAGTGTCTATCACCCAGTCATCCCACCCCTCCCTCCCCCGATAGCAATTTTTAAAATATATTAATAAACTGGTGCTCATTGACTAGTAAAGAAAAATGGTTCTGAATATAATCAATATTGTAACGTTTTGATAGCAGGCAAACAGGTGATGCCGACGCTGAA
>NW_028020511.1:0-678 GCF_054177405.1 Leptonychotes weddellii
GTTAAATGCCCCAATCAAAAGACACAGAGTATCAGATTGGATAAAAAAACAAGACCCATCGATATGCTGTCTGCAAGAGACTCATTTTAGACCCAAAGACACCCCCAGATTGAAAGTGGGAGGGTGGAAAATCATTTACCATGCAAATGGACACCAAAAGAAAGCTGAAGTGGCAATCCTTATATCAGACATATTAGATTTTAGACCAAAGACTGTAATAAGAGAAGAGGAAGGACACTAGATCCTACTTAAAGGGTCAATCCAACAAGAAGATCTAACAATTATAATATCTATGCCCCTAACATGGGAGCAGCCAATTATATAAGGCAATTAATAACAAAAGCAAAGAAATACATTCACAACAATACAATAATAGTGGGGGACTTTAACATTCCCCACACTGAAATAGACAGATCATCTAAGCAAAAGATCAACAAAGAAATGAAGACTTTAAATGACACACTGGACCAAATGGACTTCACAGATATATTCAGAACATTCCAGCCCAAAGCTGCAGAATACCCATTCCTCTCTAGTGCCCATGGAACATTCTCCAGAATCGATCACATCCTAAGTCACAAATCAGGTCTCAACTGGTACCAAAAGATTGGGATCATTCCCTGCCTATTTTCAGACCAAGATGCTTTGAACCTAGAACTCAATCACAAGAGGAAAGTC
>NW_028020512.1:0-678 GCF_054177405.1 Leptonychotes weddellii
CCCTCTAATCACCGGGTTGGTCCTCCTGGCAACCAGCCCTGCCCTAGGGTGGGGTCCAAAAGTCACCTTTATTAATAACAAGACACCCATTACACTTTCACGGCTCTGAAAGCATTTACAGGAACTGTGGATGAAGACCTAATATGTCTTATCATTATATTGCGGAGATACACACAGCTATGAGGGTGACACCATCAAGAAAGACTGAGTGTCCCATTACTATTTGGGATTCTTTCATTCCTTTGCAGATGGCTTAATGCCCATTTTGTAGCAGGATGGGAGTTCAGTGCTTAAACCAAAATTTAGGAGTTAAAAAAAAAGCTAACTGGAAGTTGCAAGCGAAGTATGATTGACAACATTGAGCAAAGGCAGGATATATATTCCATTAAAAAAAATGCTTTGGAAAGGAGCCAATTTTTTTTAATTGAATTAAGTAATACTTATCTCTACAGGCAATTATGCATTCTTCATATCCTCTTTGCTCACTATCTCACTGCCTCATAAGATTTTGAGCTCCATGAAATATAGCCCATATTTCTGTGACTTTCCGTTTTAGCCCATGTCAACAAATAACACTCAACATAACTTTAAATGGTTCTACGATGTGGCAAAGCCATTTATATTTTTAAGGAGAATCCCCTAGAGTGCTTTATTAATGTTTTCTCTAAAATATGCTCA
>NW_028020513.1:0-11064 GCF_054177405.1 Leptonychotes weddellii
TTTTAAAGATTTTTTTATTTATTTATTTGAGAGAGAGAGAATGAGAGAGAGCAAGCACAAGAGAGGGGGGAGGGTCAGAGGGAGAAGCAGACTCCCTGCCGAGCAGGGAGCCCGATGCGGGACTCGATCCCGGGACTCCAGGATCATGACCTGAGCCGAAGGCAGTCGCTTAACCAACTGAGCCACCCAGGCGCCCAAAAACTTGAATTCTTAATTCAGGTACTTTTATTCTCTGCACACTGCAAGTCACCTGGTTCACACTAGCTTACCTCCTAGTAAAAATAAAAATACACAACCATTGAGACATTATTTATTATTGAAGAAAAGTAAACATGTCTAAAAATATTATTTAATTAGGGAATATACTTGGAAAGAAAATCTGCAGGAAGCAAATATTAAGTTCTTTTCAACAATTTAATAACCTTTTTTTTTCAAGTTAAAGGAACAGAATTATCTTTCTTATATAACACTAAGATATTGTAATTAAACTGCTGGCATCTTTCATCCTGCTGCACTGCTTCAGTGTTCTCATCTGTAAGGCAGTAATACATACTGAGTAAAGCTAATTCTGGCTTCCAAGCTTAATTAAGAAAGTGCTGTTATATGCAGCAACACATAGCCCTTACATTTCCCAATACCCAATACCCAGTGAAGACATAAATTCCTCACTGCCTGAATTAATACAGGCACACAGGCACATAAGGACCAGAATCTTCATCACTAGCTCATAATTTTTGATTGCTCATCGTTGGCAAGTTACTCTAACTAGGCACTCTAATGGGTATACACATCAGCAAACATGCTGACGCTATTGCTTTTACATCTGAGGGTCCCATGCAGGCAAAAGAAGAAGCCTCAAGGAGACGACAGAGTAATGGGGAAAATTGCATTTTATGAAGTAAGGAAAATTACTGAAAGGCTAGAGACATAAATGAATATTGTCCCTCAGATAGAACTCTTATATATACTCTTCATGTAAGAAACTCTTCTATGATACTGAAAATAGGTTCTCTTTCTGTGAACAAAGATCATGTTTATTATAGAACTAAGAGAGAACTGTTGAAATTGATCGAGAACACTCTGAAGAAGTCCAAGGTCCAAGCTCCTGTAGGGGCATCCTGAGTGTATGTTAGAGAAAGAATATTAAGGAATATATCTTCTTTGGTAAATAGTGATAACAATTTACTGATAGTTGACCTGGAAAATAGTTGACCCTATAATGACCATAAAAGTCACAATCACCCATTCAACAAATACTTACTGAGTAAATTCATGTTGCCAAGTTCTGATCTAGGCACAGGGATAAGTCATAAAAAGAATGATGTTTCCTGCCCTCAAGAATAGCAATAAAAACTAATAAATGAATAAAATAAATTAATCTTGTAGTAATATTATGCAGAGCATAAGAACACATGATGTGATAGAGTATAGTTAGGGGATCAATTCTAAAGCACAAATATCTGGTGTATTCCAGAAGGAGCAAGAGGAACAGTATAACTGGGACAAAATGAGGGTAGAGGAGAGAGATTGGAGAGGTAGGCAGGGGCCAGATCTTACAGAAGTGCATTTTAAGCTATGTAAGCAATTTCGATTTTATCCAAGATGTAATTCTAGCAATTAGAGGGTTTAAGCAGTAAGGTGAAAATATTTTACTCTGAATTCCCTGCCTGTAATGTTAACTTACATTTTTTAAGAAATTCCTCTGACTATAATGTCAAAACTTTATTGTAAGGTCCTGGGTGAAAAGTAGAATCATTGGAATCACTTCGGCAAAAGATGATTGCAATGTGGACTTGGAGATAAAGGGATAGATATAGCATCCATTTGGGAGTTAGAGCCACAGGAGTGATGTAGTGATTTGCTGGCTGAAGGCAAAGTTAGGAGGCCAACATAAGAGCAAACTATAGTGTCTCTACTCCAAAAATACTACAGGTGGCTTGGATTATGATACTTCAAGGAGAAGGAAAGAGATAAGAGAAAGCTAATGAAATATTTAAGGTGTAGAGATCTGAGGCATGATTGTAGTGTTGAGGAAATCTTTCCTCCAGGAAATCCAGGGAGTCAGAAGGCTTGAATTCTAAGTCCAGCCCTGTTACTGTCCCAAGGTGAAATTCTGAGGAATGAGCTGCATCTTTCTAAAATTCTGTCCCCTTTGTAAAACAGAGATTTTATCTTAGAGTCACTAATAGCTTAAATATTTCATCATCCCTATTATATTAGTTTTTTGCTCTGAAAAATGATGGGTAAAGGACACCTGGGTGGCTCAGTCGGTTAAGCATCTGCCTTCAGCTTAGGTCCTGATCATGGGGTTTGGGATCTAGCTCAGTGGGGAGCCTGCTGCTCCCTCTCCCTCTGCCCCCCCCTCACCCTCCCTCCCCCGCTCATGTGCTCTCTCTCTCTCTCTCTCACTCTGCTCCCTCTCTCAAATAAAATCTAAAAAAAAAAAACTTAAAGAAAAATGATGTGTGAGAGATGTATGATAAAAGCTATATAATTTTGTGCTTTCAATAATTTTTTTCATCAAATTATAGACTATTTTAAACTTTGGAAACAGTCTAGAACTTTGAAAGAGTAAATTTTATTCATATGAAAGACAATACTCTTTTGTTTAAGAAAAGATGAAATTATAAAATATTTGCCTTATGTATTGAATAACTATCCATTTTCCAAATAGCAATTCACTTATTTTTTTAAGATTTATTTATTTGAGGGAGAGAGAGCATGCAAGTTGGGGGAGGGGCAGAGAGAGAGAATCCTCAAGCAGACTCCCCACCAAGCATGGAGCCCGACAAGGGGAGCAATCCCACGAACCATGAGATCATGACCTGAGCCAAAATCAAGAGTCGGACTCAACCGACTGAACCACCCAGGTGCCCCAATAGCAATTCATTTCTCATATGTTAAGCTCCCAAAATAAAAAGATCCTTTACATGGTTAGATAAAATCATGTATAAAGGAATCATTACACAGGACTTACTATATGCGAGATACTCAGAAGTACTTCAGAAATATTAACTCAATTAATTATCAAGCTACCCTTATAAGATAAATGCTGTTTTTACAACTATTTCATAGATGATAAAATGAGACACAGAGAAATTAACTAACATTCCTAAGGTCACAGAGTTAATAAGTGGTTGGGTCAAGATTTTAATCCAGTATGGCACTAGGGTCTCTGCCTCTAAATGTTACATTATATCTAAAGTTGATAAAGGAAGGCCTGTATTCTTGAGAATTTAATGTGGAGAAACAGTTCCTGGATTCCTATGATAAATTATTCTCCATCATCATAAGGAAAAGAACAAGACACTCAAATCTCATAAGAGGAATTGTGAAGAAATGAAAAAGAGATTTTATAATCAAAGACTTTTTATGCACTTAGCAGAATTGATTGAATAAACTAGCACATAATATATGTTTGTTGAGTGGATTCCCACTAGCATAGGTTTTAAGTGGATTCACTCACAACAGGTCCAGTTTTCCCTACTAATCTTTAAGATGAGTTGATTAGAATAGAAGATATGATCTTCCTAAAGAGTAAGAGGAAAAAGGGAGAAATGTTTGTGGAATATGTTGTAGAGCTATCTACCAGGCTTATATTTTTCTTAAAAGTACATGTAAAAATTGGGCAATTATATGTATATAACTCTTGTAAATCTTAGACTTCAAACAACTAATTAGGTTACCACAAAATAAAATTCACTTGTCTCAAACAAAAACTTTCATTCTGGGGCGCCTGGGTGGCTTAGTCGTTAAGCATCTGCCTTTGGCTCAGGTCATGATCCCAGGGTCCTGGGATCGAGCCCCACATCGGGCTCCCTGCTCCGCGGGAAGCCTGCTTCTCCCTCTCCCACTCCCTCTGCTTGTGTTCCTTCGTCTCGCTGTGTGTCTCTCTCTGTCAAATAAATAAATAAAATCTTTAAAAAAAAAAAAAAAAACTTTCATTCTGCTGAATTGGAAGATATGGAAAGACTTCCTTCTCCTGAATTACCTTTCTGCCACAAGGCAAACCTAATCCATTTTTGAAAACTTAGTTTCATTTTATTTGATTTACTATGAGGAAATATAAAAGTTAAAAATATTGAGTATGAATATTGGGATAAAATCGAGCATTGCAAAACTTAAACATGTTTGTTAATTCCTAAGGTGCTTTTTTGATTATGTAAGATAGACTATACTTATGAAATATAGTTATAGTAGCACACCATGCGATTAAAATTCCACTTATTGGAAAATGGAAATTCATCTGTAATATACACGACTAGGATATTTGGTTAATGATCACAGCTATCTTCCTGACTATTTAGGGTACAGGAGAGTTTCTCTCTTGGCAGTATGAATATTTATGGACTGATTGACCTTAAAACACAGATCTAGCCTTCACCATTGCTCATAATACCTAGGCATCACCTAAATACATTACATACATTATATTGTGCCCCATCCCCACAGGAAGGTCTGTTCACAGGAAGGTAAATTCAGACTTGCAGGAGTTAAATAATTAACCTAAATAAACCTAAGGCAATGGATATCAACCAGTGGGATTTGCGTCAAAAGCCCCAAACCCTATCCACAGTGATAGGGTTAACATCATTAAGTATACTAAATATATTTAATAAGTATTTTTAAAACCCTACTTAATCTCTACCTTGTTTTCTGTCCACATCATTTTAAAAATGATTTTTTTTTTCATAATGTCACTTTTTCCTCTTCTCACCACCACCAGCCTTGATGTTAAGTATTTCTTCTCAGGATCAATTCCTGGGTCTCCTATTCAGTCTCCTCTCTTCTTACCTCAGAATTCTTTAATAGATTTGGTATGCTGTCAACAGATTCCAATTTAAATTAAACTTGTGTTTCTTTGTTCAAACACTTCTGTGTTCTTTAATGTAAATATGAAATTCTTTAAGCTATTTTATAAGTCTCCTGATCACCATCCCCCATTAATTACTTTATATCTCCTTTTCCACTGTCAACTCTTTATTTCATCCAAGCTGGTTTCCTTTCTGTGTTTAGGAACTTGTGATACTCATTTTCATCTTCACATCTTTTTTTCTCATTTTTTCCCCTTTTTACCTTTCCATAGAAAAGGACCAGTTAAAATGCCACATCTCTAGGCTGATTCTAGCTACTGCACTCCTTATTAACATGTTTCTTCTTGAAACTCTAGGCATTTATTATCCCTACCATTCATGAGGTATTTAATCATATAGTGTCTGATATTTTCATATAACTTGAGGTGTATACTCAATACCTCTTCACTGAATCTTACACAATCTCTACCCACGACTTCTCTATTAAATGCTGAGTGAATAATAACTGCAGTCAATTATGCATTTACCAAAGTTGTTCCACTTGAGAATAATCAAAGGTGATTGTACTTGAAAATGCAGTATCAGCTAAATGGTTTTATAATAGCACTGTTATTTTTATATTAATTTTCCTGTTTGTAAAGGTGCAAAAAAGGAAAATTACACATGCTTTCAAATTAAAATATGCAGTCAAACAGGGAAGCTGAATATATTTGTCAATATGGCAATTTGAGACAAAAGTTCTAAAATTGCAGGCTTCAAAATAAAAGCATGTATTACAATTTGGGATTAATTTTCTAAATTGTCAATGCTTGAATATAATATTTCTTTGATAACAGACGTAGTAAAATTTTATGTTAATTCCTGGTATCTTTTGCAAGTGTTCCTGCCTCCTCGAAGCTGTATCAGAATATTTATAATTTAGTAATATTTGCTGCATATTTAAAAATTGGTTGTGTAAGTCAAAGAATATCAAAGACCACAGATTGTTTTGGTTATTCATTTAGCAAGTATTTATTAAGCACCTAATATATACTAACCAATGTAGTAAGAAAATGAGATTTTTAACACAAAGATAGTTTCTTCTCACAAGTGCTCACACACTGGTGTTGGGGTGGCCCTAGAATTAAAACACTGCAAAAGCAAATACCTGCTTTAATGGAAACCCATGTAATATTTACTTGCAACAGACATGAGAGACAAATTGGTTTATGTATAATGAATTTTTTTTGGTTGAATACCAATTACCTAGGTATCTAGAGTATGTCCCAATTTAAGGATATCTGATATGCAAATGTATAAAATAGATTAATTAGAGAGTTTGGAGGTACATAAGGGAAGGTCTGCTAAGAATTACTCTACCGTGTTAAAATATTACACATGTGGGGAGGAGGAAAAGATGGCAGAGGAGTGGGGACCCTATTCCAACTGGTCTCCGGAATTGAGCTGGTTATCTACCAGACCACTCTGAACACCCACGAAATCAGCCTGAGGTGTAAGAAGATAGATCTGGATCTCTACAAACAGAATATCACAGGCGGTTGGTTTCAAGGTATGAAGCAGGGAGCCATGATTCTGCAAGCAGATATTGGAGGATAAATGGCAGGGGGAGGAAGCTGAGCCATCGGGATCCTACACCGCCGGTGAGCAATAGCCTCCCACGCTGGGGACTGGGCACAGACTCACAGAATGGTAGTGATGGGGAAAGGACTTTAGGGCAGCCCCCAGGACTAAAACCTGGAGCAGTGGGGCCATGTGTGCGAACTGGTGGCGGCTGGCGGTTTTAGAAGCACAAAGGGCAGAGATGTGTCCCAACCTGGAGGTGAGGACTGGGAACCCTGCTGAGGGGCACACAACCCAGGACGCTGCAGTTTATAGCAGCACAGACAGAAACGAAGATAGTGTGACCTGGAGAGCTCACTGAAGAAAAGACTGTGATCTCTCTGCTCTGAGGCAGAGGGTTGGAAACAATCTCTTCTTCTCTAACTCTCGGAAGAGATGCGGAAAGCCACCAGGGAAAGTCACCAGAGAACAAAAGCCCCCCAAAACTGGTTTCCACTGAGCCCCTCCCCTGCCACAAGGGGCAGGGCAACTCTGCCCAAACAGGGTTGCCTGAGTTAACAGTTCAGCAGGTCCCTCCCCCCAGAAGAAAGGCTGGGAGAACAAGAGGCCAGTAACCCTAAGGTCCCTATAAAACATGTGCATCTTGCTTGGGTACTGGTCAATAATTTGGACTCTGTACATTCCCTCAACCACCCCTCAACAGAATGACTAGGAGGAAAAATAGGAAAGACTCAGAGACTGTGACTTCTGCCACAGACTTACAAGTGGATACAGATATAACCAAGATGTCAGAAATGGAATTCAGGGTAGCAATTGTGAAGATAATAGCTAGAATGGAGAAATCGATTAATGGCAACATAGAGTCTCTAAGGGCAGAAATGAAAGCTGAACTGGCAGAATTTAAAAATGCTATCAATGAGATCCAATCTAATCTAGATAATCTAACAGCTAGGGTAAGTGAGGCAGAAGAATGGATTAGTGATCTAGAAGACCAATTGATAGAAAAGAAGGGAAAAGAGGAGGCCAGGGGAAAAACAAATAAAAATCCATGAAAATAGAATCAAAGAAATAAGTGACACCATGAAATGTTCCAATGTCAGGATTATTGGGATCCCTGAGGGGGTGGAGAGAGAGAGAGAGAGGACTAGAAGATATATTTGAGCAAATCGTAGCTGAGAACTTCCCTAATCTGGGGAATGAAACAAACATTCATGTCTTAGAGGCAGAGAGGACCTCTCCCAAAATCAAGGAAAATAGGCCAATGCCCTGGCATGTAATAGTAAAACTCACAAATCTTAGAACCAAGGAAACCATCTTAAGGACAGTTAGGGGGAAGAGATTCCTTATGTACAGAGGGAGGAACATCAGAATAACGTCAGACCTATCCACAGAGACCTGGCAAGCCAGAAAGGGATGGCAAGACATATTCAGGGTACTAAACGAGAAGAACATGCAGCCAAGAATACTTTATCCTGCAAGGCTGTCATTTAGATGGGATGGAGAGATCTAGAGCTTCCAAGAATGGCAGAAATTGAAAGAATATGTGACCACTAAGCCGGCCCTGCAAGAAATATTAAGGGGGGATTCTATAAAAGGAGAAAGATCCCAAGAGTGATATAGAACAGAAATTTACAGAGACAATCTATAAAAATAAGGTCTTCACAGGCAACATGATGACAATATAGTCATACCTTTCAATAATCACTCTCAACGTGAAAGACCTAAATGCTCCCATAAAACGGCACAGGGTTGCAGATTGGATAAAAAGACAGGACCCATCCATATGCTGTCTACAAGAGACTCATTTTGAACCTAAAGTTACATCCAGACTGCAAGTGAAGGGATGGAGATCCAACTTCCATGCCAACTGAACTCAAAAGAAAGCTGGCGTAGCAATTCTTATATCAGACAAATTAGATTTTAAGCTAAACACTGTAGTTAGAGACACAGAAGGACATTATATCATTCTTAAAGGGTCTATCCAACAAAGAAGATCTAACAATTGTAAATATCCATGCCCCCAACACAGGAGCAGCCATCTACGTAAGCCAACTGTTAACCAAAATAGTCATATTGATAATAATATGTTAATTGTGGGAGACCTCCGTACTCCACTCTCAGCAATAAACAGATCATCTAAGGAGAAAATCAACAAAGAAACAAGAGCTTTGAATGATACACTGGACCAGATGGACCTCATAGATATATACAGAACATTCCACCCTAAAACAACAGAATACTCATTCTTCTCGAGTGCACATGGAACTTTCTCCAGAATAGACCACATACTGGGTCACAAATCAGGTCTCAACCGATACCAAAAGATTGAGATTATTCCCTGCATATTCTCAGATCATAATGCTTTAAAACTGGAACTCAGTCACAAGAAAAAATTTGGAAGAAATTCAAACACTTGGAAGCTAAAGACCACTCTGCTCAAGAATGTTTGGGTCAACCAGGAAATCAAAGAAGAACTTAAACAATTCATGGAAACCAGTGAGAACGAAAACACATTGGTCCAAAACCTACGGGATACTGCAAAGGCAGTCCTAAGGAGAAAATATATAGCCATTCAAGCCTCACTCAAAAAAATAGAAAAATCCCGAATTCACCAACTAACTTTACACCTTAAAGAACTAGAGAAAAAGCAACAAATGATGCCTAAGCCACACATTAGAAGAGAAATAATTAAGATCAGAGCAGAGATCAATAATTAGAAACCAGAAATACAGTAGATTAGATCAACAAAACTACAAGCTGGTTCTTTGAAAGAATTAATAAGATCAATAAACCACTGGCCAGACTTATCGAAAAGAAAAGAGAAAGGACCCAAATTAAGAAAATTATGAATGAAAGGGGAGAGATCACAACTAACACCAAGGAAATAGAAACAATTATTAGAAATTATTATCAACTATATGCCAATAAATTTAGCAATCTGGAAGAAATGAATGCTTTCCTGGAAACCTATAAACTACCAAGACTGAAACAGGAAGAAATTGACAACCTGAATAGGCCAATAACCAGTAACGAGATTGAAGCAGTGATCAAAAACCTCCCAAAAAACAAGAGTCCAGGGCCTGATGGGTTCCCTGGGGAATTCTACTAAACATTCAAAGAAGAAATTATATCTATTCTCCTGAAGCTGTTTCAAAAAATAGAAACAGAAGGAAAGCTTCCAGACTCATTCTATGAGGCCAGCATTACTTTAATCCCCAAACCAGGCAAAGACCCCATCTAAAAGGAGAATTTCAGATCGATATCCCTGATGAATATGGATTCCAAAATCCTCAACAAAATCCTAGCTAATAGGATCCAACAATACATTAAAAGGATCATCCACCACAACCAAGTGGGATTTATCCCTGGGATGCAAGGGTGGTTCAACATTCGCAAATCAATCAATGTGATAGAACACATTAATAAGAGGAGGGAGAAGAACCATATGGTCCTCTCAATTGATGCAGGAAAAGCATTTGACAAAATACAACATCCTTTTCTGATTAAAACTCTTCAGAGTATAGGGATAAAGGGAACATTCTTCAAGTTCATAAAATCCATCTATGAAAAACCCACAGCAAATATCATCCTCAATGGGGAGAAGATGAGAGCCTTTCCCTTAAGATCAAGTACACGTTAAGGATGCCCATTCTCACTACTGTTGTTCAACATAGTACTAGAAGTCCTGGCAACAGCAATCAGACAACAAAAAGAAATAAAAGGTATTCAAATTGGCAAAGAAGAAGTCAAACTCTCTCTCTTTGCAGATGACCTGATATTTTATGTGGAAAATCCAAAAGATTCCACCCCCAAATTACTAGAACTCATACAGCAATTCAGTAATGTGGCAGGATATAAAATCAATGTACAGAAATCAGTTGCTTTCTTATACACTAACAAAGCAACTGTAGAAAGAGAAATTAGAGAATCGATTCCATTTACAATAGCACCAAAAACCATAAGATACTTCAGAATAAATCTAACCATGGAGGTAAAGGGTCTATACTCTAGGAACTACAGAACACTCATGAAAGATATTGAAGAAGACACAAAAAGATGGAAAAACTTTCCATGCTCATGGATCAGAAGTATAAACATTGTTAGAATGTCTATGCTACCCAGAGCAATCTGTACCTTCAGTGCCATCCTGATCAAAGTTCTAATGACATTTTTCAAAGTGCTGGAGCAAACAATCCTAAGATTTGTATGGAATCAGAAAAGACCCCAAATCGCCAAGGAAATGTTGAAAAAGAAAAACAAAGCTGGGGGCATCATTTTGGCCGGATTTCAAGCTATATTACAAAGCAGTGATCACCAAGACAGCATGGTACTGGCACAAAAACAGACATATAGACCAGTGGAACAGAATAGAGAGCCCAGATATAGACCCTCAACTCTATGGTCAAATAATCTTCAACAAAGCAGGAAAATATATGCAATGGAAAAAAGACAGTCTCTTCAATAAATGGTGCTGGGAAAATTGGACAGCTATATACAGAAGAATGAAACTTGACCATTCTCTAACACCATACACAAAGATAAACTCAAAATGGATGAAAGACCTCAATGTGAGACAGGAATCCATCAAAATCCTAGAGGAGAACATAGGCAGTAACCTCTTTGACATCATCCACAGCAACTTCTTTCAAGGTACATCTCTAAAGGCCAGTGAAACAAAAGCAAAAATGAA
>NW_028020514.1:0-678 GCF_054177405.1 Leptonychotes weddellii
TCAGACTATAGAAAAACAGGATCAAAGAAGCCTTCATGTCACATTTGAGAGACCTGACCCCAGGGTGGGGCCATGCGGCTCACGGTGCAGGGAAAACATTTAATCCCAACCTCTGTGTTGAGGTCGTTTTAATTATAAAGAACTGAATGTAGAAGCCACTGTATAAAAATAGCTTACATTAAAAAATAAAATAAAATGGCAACTTCCCAGTGCTAGTAAGGTTGCAATGAAATGAGTTTACTACTTCATGGTGAACACAGAATAAGCCCTTTGAAAAGAAATGGGCTCTCCAAACCAACAACTCTCGGGATTATCAGAACCTTTGATGCAGAAATTTGCCTTCTCAAAAATTACACACAATAAATAATTCAACAGCACAAAAAATATAGATTTACACAAAATTATTAATGGCAGCAGTGCTTTTAAAAGTAAAAATTATAAATAACTGGAATTTTTAGGGGACTACCTTCAGAAGCTATACCCATTTCAAAACGAGAAAATGTACTCTGTCCATTAACATGACCATTATAAAAACTATAAAAAAGCAGAAATGCAAGACGGCATGCCTATACTGACTTTAGCTCTGAAATGCATACATTCGCCAACTGCCATAGAGCCGGAATTGAAAACAAAGTATCCAAGAGCAGAGACTCTATTGATGAATTGCGTTCTATCCGC
>NW_028020515.1:0-678 GCF_054177405.1 Leptonychotes weddellii
TGGCTAGTATCAAGAAGGCAAGAAAGAACAAGTGTTGGCCAGGATGCTGTGAAGAGGGAAACCCTGTGCACTGCTGGTGGGAAGTAAAATGGTGCAGCTGCTGTGGAAAACAGTATGGAGGTTACTTGAAAAATTAAAAACAGAACTACCATATGACCCAGCAATTCCACATCTGGGTATTTATGTGAAGAAAACAAAACACTAACTCGAAAAGACATATGCACTCTCATGTACACTGAGGCATTATTTACGATAGCCAAGTTATAGAAACAACCGAAAGATCAACTGATAGATAAGTAAGACAAAGAAAATGTGGTATGTATACACAATGGGGTATTACTCAACCATTAGAAAAAAAATGAAATCTTGCCATTTGCAATAACAAAGATAGATCTTGAGGGCATTATGCTAAGTGAAGTAAGAGAGCAAAAGATAAGTATGATTTCACTTACACGTGGAATTTAAAACAAAAACAAAAAACCCAAGCTCACTGATACAGAGAACAGACTGGTAGTTGCAAGAGGTAGGGAGTGCTGGGTGGGGCACAAATGGGCAAGAGAGTCAAAAGGTACAAATTTCCAGTTATAAAATAAATAAGACTGAGGAAGTAGCAATGTAGCATATGGATGGCAACAACAGTTAACAACACTGTATTGAATATTAGAAAGTTGATAAGAG
>NW_028020516.1:0-678 GCF_054177405.1 Leptonychotes weddellii
ACTACATCTAAAACTAATGATGTAATGTATGGGGATTAACATAACAATAAAAAAATTTTAAGAATGAATCCTTACTCTTTTAAAGGTACATCCTGAAATATTGACAAATGGAATGACATAAGGTCTGCAACTGGCTTCAAAATGATGGGGGAATAGGCTAGAGGTGTAGAGACAGGGTTGAGGTGATAACTGAGAGACAGGTATGTGTGTGGGTTCCTGAGACTCTTCTGTCCACTTCTCTTTAGGTCTTAAATTTTCCACAACAACACAAAGGCTTTACAAAATCCCATCCCTAGAGTTTTATAACATCCTTGAGTCCAACTGTCCCACCTGAGCTTTTACCTGCATCCTTTTCAACTGACATTTGTTTACTGAGCAACTACTATGCTCAAAGTGTTGTTAAAAGCTGCAGAATAAAAGTGACTGGCCCCACCTGTGAGGAGCCCTCAGGATGCTGTCCTGTTGTGCACAGTCCTGTCCTTTATTTTAGCGAAGTCCCCAAAGCTTCATTTCTCAAATTGGGCACTGATTTTTCTCTCCCCCACACCAGGGTGGCAGTCAGGGCCTCCTTTTCCTTAGGATGGAGTGAGCCCAGCATCACTGAGGGGATACCAACTCCTTCTGTTCTTCCCCCACCCCTACTGGATGAGGTGGCCCAGGTGTGGGTCAGGGCAGACA
>NW_028020517.1:0-678 GCF_054177405.1 Leptonychotes weddellii
GAGCCAGAGGGGACAGTCCCAGTCTAGGATAAGGGGGATCAGGATGCAAATCTGGTTGTAATAGGAATAACATATAAGATACCACTTACAAATTAAAAAAAAAAAAAAGCAGCTACAGGGGGACACTGGCTAAACAGAATCTCAAATTTAGAAAGTTACATAGAAAAGTTAGCCAAGCACCCACTGGCGCCTCTTACAAGGTTATGCTTTGCTGCCTAATGACCAACTGCTTCTACAGTCTTCTATCTAGACCGACCGCCACATTCCTGAAAGGATACTGATCAACCAGAGCTCAAAACGGAGCCTGTTCAGAAAGGAAACCGGGAGCCTCGGGCCATAAGGACCCCCGTAGAAGGGACAATGGCAGACACAGAGCAATGCTTAGCGGTCACCTGGGGCACGTGGACAACTCCCTTTATCTTCAGAGTCCTCCAAGTGCTGGAGAGAGAGCCCAGGCGAGAGAAGCAAGGGGTCGGGGGACAGGAGGAAAGGCGTCTGGCCTCCAGAAGACCTAGTCATCTTCTGTAAACACCTACATGAGTGCCCATGGAAAACAGACGATGTAAATTCTTGCTGATTCAGTCAGAGATGAATTTTTAAAGCTTACATGATTGATTCTCAGCCTGTATTAAAACCAAACTCCTTCCAGAGTTGCTACAGGTCCAAGAGAATCCTCCC
>NW_028020518.1:0-678 GCF_054177405.1 Leptonychotes weddellii
AGAGTGTTTAAAAATTTTCACGTATTTTTGAGCTTTCCAGTCTTCCTTCAGTTCTTCATTTTCTAGTTTTGTTCTTTTGTGGAGAAAATAATTTGTATGATTTCACTCTTTTTCAATTTGTTGAGACTTGCTTCATGGACTAATATATGGTCTGTCCGGGAGAATGTTTCACACGCACGTAGAGAAGAATGTATTTTGCTCTTACTGGGTGCAGTGCTCTATATATGTCTGTCAGTACTCATTGGTTTATAGTCGGGCTAAAATCATCTGTGTCCTTACTGAACTTCTGTCTAGCTGTACTCTCCATTTTTGAAAGTGAGTTCTGCAAGTCTCCAAACACTATTCTTGAACTATTTTTATTTCTCCCTTCAATTCTATAAATGTTTCATATATTTTGGGGTTCGCTTGTGTATATGTTCATATTTGTAATTCCTTAATGAGTTATCCTTTTAAGTATATATTGTCCTTTGTCTCATAAAAATTTTTAAAGTATATTTTGTCTCACAGTACAGCCACTGGGAAATGAAAAAATTCATTAGATTCACTATATTGCATTGCCCTAGACCTGAACCCACAATATGTCCTAGGTATTATATGAAAACTTGGCTCCTCTATATCCTGTCCTTCTCTCCTGTTACTGTCATAAAATTATATCTCTATATATTGTGTACCATCAAC
>NW_028020519.1:0-678 GCF_054177405.1 Leptonychotes weddellii
TTTCTTCTCTGTGGTTCAATAACATGTCAACTATACTTTATCATGTTTCATATTCTTCACTAGATTACAACTATTTCTACATTTGTCTTTCCTTTCCATAATATTTTCAACTACTCGAAGACAGGAAATATGTCCAGTTTATCTTTGTGTTCATCACAGCATCTATGCCAATGCCTTATATAAAGAACCTAGTGAGTGGGGAGAAGGTAGGTTCAATAACAAGACCTGGACCAAGGGTTCAATTTCAGCTTCACTAATTATTTGACGTAAACTTGGAGAAAATCATGTCACATCTTGGTGCTTAATTTTCTATTTGAAAGCCTCATGATTCAAAACAAGGTGTTGTGATTAAAATAAGCAGGTGTGTTTGGATAAACCGAAACCCATTACGTGTGCTTAAAGTATCACAGATAGTCACTAATTAGCAAATGAAGGATGCTGATGTGCTAAGTTGGCCACACAACTGAATTGCTGAAAGGATTTTTATAGCTGGTGGAAAGGAAAGAAAAAAAGAAAAAGAAAATTAAAAAGAGAGACAGAAAAAGACGAGAAGTCCAGAGGGAAGAGGAACAGTTAGTGGAAAATTGGGATGTCTAAAGGAAATTTAGTTCTATTTCTTATAGTTGTTGGGCTATGTGAATTGCCTCTCTGTCTCCCCATGAGTTTTCAGTTAAATAT
>NW_028020520.1:0-678 GCF_054177405.1 Leptonychotes weddellii
TGCTTGTCCCAAAAGCATGCTAGCCTGAGTTCATTTACTGACAGGCACACTGGATCACCTTTAGAACAGTTGTCCTCCCTAAGCCTTTCTGAGCCTGTGTTTCCACTTCTGTAAAACAGGGAGAATAATCCCTAATTTCACTGATGCATATAAAGTACCTGAGAGCTCCATAAATTGGAGGCATCATAACTGGTGTTTGTGGACGGCCCCTGCTGGGCAGAGAAATGAAGCCTTGATCAGGAGAAAAAGAAGCAATTTCAGAAGGGATTTTCTCCCACTGTGACATTATATCCCTTTCTAGTCACTGACAGGGGTGTGAGAAGAGACCCCACTTCAGGTGGTTGGGGCTCATTTGCTGGAATGTTAGAGGGTGAGAGAGAGATAGAGATAGGGAGGGGGGGGATATTTTTTCTGTAGTTTGAGGGGAAAAGGCCCTTTGGTTTCCCCCTTCTCTCCCTGCCACCAGTGCTTGATAGATCCTCCCCATGCCAGTCCCCCCCTCCTTTTCTCCACCTATTCCTTACATGGAGATGCCCTCAGGTTTGGGTTTCAGCCAACGCTCTCTTTTCATTGTACTTGCTCTGAGTGTCCCAATCAATCCAAGGTGTTTGCTGCTGTGTGCCAGACATTCCCAGAGTTTTCTCCTGAGCCCTGAGATCACTTTTAAACTCCAAAGCC
>NW_028020521.1:0-678 GCF_054177405.1 Leptonychotes weddellii
TATTTCCTTTACATCTGAATGAAGGAATCTTGTTTGCCCTGCAGCCTTTTCTGCAGGAACATCTTGTGTTTTGCTGGGTTGAGAGACATGTGCTGCCTGTTTGAGTAGTCATGGGAAGACACTGGAGGTGGAAAGAAAAGGCCTGGGTATAACTCCTAACAGCAGTATTTGTTAGGGAAGCAACTTCACTTTTATCAACCTCAGTTTTCTCAAAGTGTGAAGTAAAGGGGGGTCTACAATCTACAAGACTGTTCTCACTTATAACCCTAGTTGCAAGTTTGGGGGTCTCACAGCACCGGCAAATTCGGGGTCGCAAGGATCACTCTGTGGTTCAGTAATGCACTAGAAGGACTTTTAGAACTCACTTAAAGCCGTCATAGTTATGGTTTATGACCAGCAAAGGATAGAGAATAAAATCAGCCAAGGGTAGAGGCATATCACAGAGCTTCCAGTTGTCCTCTTCCATGGACATGGGAGACATGGTTGACTGTGCCTCATCTCAGGAAGTTGAGCTGATACCATGTGATCTACTTTACTCTAAGCCACCTTCTTAGACTATCAACTGTGACCCAAAGTCCTCAGGTCAACAAAGACACTCTTGTCAGCTTTGGTATCCCAGGGGCTTAGAGATCACCTCCCAAAAGCCGAGGGCAGAGGCCAGATCTCATTTTGTGCAAG
>NW_028020522.1:0-678 GCF_054177405.1 Leptonychotes weddellii
TAAATGTTTCATCTAATACATAGAAACAAACAGAGTCAAAAAAAATGAGGAAAATAGAGAAATACGTTCCAAATGAAATAACAAGAAAAAAAACTCAAAAAAATATAACTTAATGATAAAGGGACCAGTCATCTACCTGATAAAAAAAATCAAAGTAATCATCATAAAGATACTCACTGAACTCAGGAAACATATGGATGAACACAGGAAGAACTTCAATAAAGAGACAGAATAAGGAAGTATCAAACAGAAGTCACAGAGCTTGAGAATTAAACAGATGAACTGAAAAAGACACTAGATTGATTCAAGAGGGAAATGGATGAAACAGAAGAACAAACCATTGAGCTGGAAGATAAAGCAATGGAACTTACCCTGACATAGCAGCAAAACAAATAAATAAAAAAGAATTACAAAAATAAAGATAACATCAGGGGCCACTGAAAAAACATCAGAAAAATAACATTTGCATTATAGGGGTCCCAAGGCAGGGAGAAAGAGAAAGGGGCAAAATTATTTGAAGGAATAATAGCTGAAACTTCCCTAATCTAGGGAAGGAAATAGATATTCAGGTCCAGAAAATACAGAGTTCCAAAAATGATGAACCCAAGGAGACCCACACCAAGACACATTATAATTAAACTACCAAAAGTTAAAAAGAGAATATTAAAAGTAGCAAGA
>NW_028020523.1:0-678 GCF_054177405.1 Leptonychotes weddellii
AGACAGCAGGGGTGAATGAACACACCTCCTACGAGCCAGGGGAGCCCTGTCCCGTCACCAGCCATCGGCCGGGGGAAACCCTAATTGTGGCTAGATCAAGGCCAGGCTGGTATGGGGCTCAGGTCGGCCACAGAGGGGGACGGGAGCCAGTTACGGCCGCATCACAGGGCAGCCCCACGAGAGCCTCCACCACTTCCACAGACACACCGTGGGCTGTGCCATCCTGTCCACGGTGGCCCCACCCCTGGATCTTCACCGGGGCCTAATGTCTCTTTCCACCCTGGGCGGGCCAGCCCTGACGGTGCCACCCCACACACCAGCAGGCAGCCCTGTCCCTGGTGAGAGCAAGTGGGTCAGTTCCAGAACGGGCGCCTTGTGCTGGGCACCCCTGGGGCAAAGGCCTCTGGGTCATGAGCAGGCTGAGGACCCCCAGCATCCTCCTCACAGAGCACAGACAGGGGGGAGCAGGGGGTGAGGGGAGGCAAGGCCTGCTCAGGCACCAGCGTCCATGGGGCACAGCATGCCCAGGGCCGGCCCATGGTGCCCGCCCCCAGGCCCGCCACCCAGCAAAACCTCTCCCAGTCCCTCAGGCCTATCAGACCACAGGCAGTCCCAGGCCCCGGCAGACGGACGCGGCCAAAATGCGCTTCCTCTGGAGCCTGAGCAGTCAGCCCTCCG
>NW_028020524.1:0-11064 GCF_054177405.1 Leptonychotes weddellii
GCTTACACCTGTTCTGTCGAGATCAAAGGCAGTCCTGTGAGTTTGGAAACTTCGTATGAAACAAGCACTTAATGATTTAGTCTTGATCATAGTTCTTAAAAAAATGTGTGTATACATATGTGTGTATTTTAATTCCCAAGAAAGGAAGGGGCTGGGACAGTGAACTAGAGGCTTACCTTTCAAGACCATGCTAGGATCCTGTCGACCGGATTGTGAATATCCAGTTTTAAGCAGGAATCACAACCATTATACAAGGTTTCCTTCTGAACTGTGTGACCTCAGTTTTTAATTCCATATGTATTACAAGGGATTTCAAGAAGATTGTTAAAAGCAGATTTTCTGGTAGGAAAAGAGAAAGCTGCAGGTCTGTCTTATTAAAGAACCTTGACTATATGCTGCTTGAAGATTAATTATTAAACACTGCAGGTCTAGTGGTGAAGATTGGTTACAGCATCCTGAGGGATCCGGGGAAGTCATTAAGGCTCCAGCATCCCCGGGACCGGGGCCGAAGCCCCAGGGGCTGGGATAGACCCAGCAGCCATGCAATATTATTTTTGACATCAGTCAGCAAGATGAGAAGGAACTCGGCGACCTGTTCCTTTTTCCAGAACGTAACTAGAAAAAGTGTGACAAGGGGATTTGATCTCCGCAGGTCCAAGGCGTCTCTCTAAATACAGATGCATATGTATTTTTTAAGTGTTTTTAGTCTATCTGTTGGACAAGATGAACAATAAATGTTGCCCCAAACTGCGGGAACTGGACTAAATGTCATGGCTTGAATGGCTGGTTTATTGTTGTTTGGGCTTTTTTTTTTCTTTTTAAGAAAAAGACACTTTACTTAGGGGGACACTATGGGCATTGCTGTCACTGGACTGGAAGAGGGCCGCGTGCTGCACTTCAGGGGACGTGGACAGAGGGCCCGTCGTCCTCGGAGGCCTGAGCGGCGTCCCTGGAGCTGGGGACTGAGGGTCCCGCTCAGCACGCTTTCCACTCTCCCAGCTTCCTCATGTTGGCAAAGCGCAGGTGGACCTGAGAAGAAGGTTCTGGAACTCTACAGGAGGTGCACGCCCCGGCCCCGCCCCCAAAGCTCCTCCAAACACTGCGCACACGGACCCTCGCTGCTCACACGGGATACCCACTGCGCACACGGATACCCGCTGGACACATGGACACTCGCTGCGCACACGGACCCTCACTGCACACACGGACCCTCGCTGCTCACAGGGGACACCCACTGCGCACACGGATTCCCACTGGACACACGGACACTCGCTGCTCACACGGACACTTGCTGTTGCACACGGACCCTCGCTGCTCACACGGGACACCCACTGCACACACGGATACCCGCTGGACACACGGACACACGCTGGACACACGGACACTCGCTGCTCACACGGACACTCGCTGTTGCACACGGACACTCGCTGCGCACACGGACCCCTCGCTGCTCACATGGACACCCGCTGCGCACACGGACACTCGCCCAGCAGGAGGATCCAGACGAAGGTCGGAGCTGTGGCCCCAGACCTGGGGGCTCAGGCCCAGTACTAGAGCATCCCCTGGAAGCAGCTGAATACCTGTGCCTTAATAACAGCAAAAATGGACGACTTACGGGTTTCATCCAGAAACTGCTGCTTCCTCAAAAGCCCATGCGTGTGCTCATGAGGGAACAGTGCCTGAGCTCAACCTTTATTTAATTTATTTATTTTAAAGATTTTATTTATTTATTTGTCAGAGAGAGAGAGCGAGAGAGAGAGCGCGCACAAGCAGAGGGAGCGGCAGAGCGAGAAGCGGGCTCTCGGCTGAGCAGGGGGCCTGACGAGGGACTCGATCCCAGGACCCTGAGATTATGACCTGAGCCAAAGGCAGACTCTTCACTGACTGAGCCACCCAGGGGCCCTTCAACCTTTATTTTAAAAAACAGAACTCAAAGCGGAGGGTTCTGATGCAGGTCTGGGTGGCCTGGGGCTCCTCTGGGGGGGACCAGGCCTGTGCCCGCGGGCTCCATCGCAGGGACTCCGGAGGCCCCAGCCATGATGACTGCAAACTGTCCTCAGAGCCAAGCCGCAGCCCTGATGCCTGATGATTGTCTCCTCCGCCGCCGTGAGGACCACTCCAGTGTTGGGAGACAAGATGCACCTCTCCAAGAGAGCCGTCTCTGAAAGCTGCCCAGCTCTGAGCCGCATCAGAGCCGTTTATAATGGAAGGCTGATTAATGTTTGAGGCTCCCCAGTCAAGGGAGCTCTGGCTGAAATGCCTTCCCAACTTTCAATTTCTTACGCTCCGTCAGACAGCGTATGCTAATTCTGCGCACGCAGGTGAGGAAGAGCGGGGAGCTCCAGAGGCTCGAGGAAGGGCCCGTGGCCGCTGGAGGTACAGTCCTGTCACAGGGGAGCCCGGGGGCGCCTGTCATCCCAAGGCTTGCTTCTCACTATTTGATTTATTTCCATCGTGAAGAGAAATTTTGCAGAACACTAAAATTGCTAGCATTTTTAAGTTTACAGCTATCTTCATTAAAAAGAAAAGAAAGAAACCCATTAACATTCATAGTATAAGTGATAGAAATTTGGAAATTTCTCAGGGCAGGGATGGCCGAGGATCCCACCCCCCCACCCTCCATGCTCCACCCCCATGCCCCCGATCCCTCCCATGCTGGCCCCACGCCCGTCCCCCCACCGGCCCCACCTGGAGGACCACCGCTCCCTGAGCAGGCCCTTCTCCTCCTGGGCTCTCCCTGAGCCAGTTGGGGAGGTGGGGAGGGGGTGGGGAGGACGGGACTTCAGCCCCAGCAGGGAGGCAAGCCGCTCCCCGCCTCACTGAGGTCACCTCCTCTGCTCACTGAAGGCCTGGCTCCCAGCGAGGGGCACCATTCCTGAGTCTCCACCGAGACCCAGCAGCCCTCCTGGATGCTCTGTCTGAGCCAGGCAGCCGTGTGGGTCCACAGCGCAGGTCCCAGGCCGCCCAGACTTCCCACCAAGTGTGGGCGATTTCCTGGGCCCCCTTGTCACTGTTTTAGGTGTTTGAAATGGCCACATTCCTCGGGGAAACTGGCAGGATTGGGCAGTTCAGGTCCTTCAACGCTCCCAAGCCACTGGTTTGAAGCCTATTGCAGGCTGAGCTCCTCGGCCTGGCCGGAGCCTGGGACCCACTCCGCCTGCACCCCTGCCCCTGTCTGGCACTGCCTGCCGGGCTCAGGCTCGTTCCACGGCCTCTGGCTTCTTCCACGGAGCAGCTCTTTTGGGTTTGGCGTGGGCAGAGCAAAGATTGGCTCGGGGAAGGCTCACAAACTTTCCCAGCCCGGGGGTCCTGGCCCATCTCGTGAGGCCTGAGGCGGACCCTGTGAAGCTTTCCCACACTGGGCACTGACATCACATTTAACTGCAGCCCGAGAAGGGCACTTCCTCCATTGAATGCCTCTAAACTTGGATGTTTCCAAGTATTTGTGAAAAGGCTCAACTGCAAGGCCCCAGAGCCCAGGCCCCTTTTTGGTTAACTTGAAAATACACTGGCCTTTGGCTGGGAGCACAGCTCTGTGGACCAGCACCGTGAGGAGCCAGGTGCAGGCCCTTGGGACCAAGGGCTCCTTCCAGAAGGGGACAAGCCCAGGCCGGGAGGACCACCCACTGACCACGCCTACCTGGTGCCACCATCTGGATACAGCAGAGGGAGGCTGCCCACCCAGCACCCGGTTATGGTGTCTGTTTGGTGCAGTGGGCGGTAGGACACGGCTTTCTGGAACATTCACTGGGGTGAACAAGGGTAATGCTGCAGTCTACACACAACTGTCTCCTTTATTTACATGTCTTATCCCCAAATTACAGTATAAAACAGCAAAAATCATAAAGTGGGAACCATCTGACTTGAGAGAAAGATCCAAAGGTTTGCCTTTGTCATGCAGATGTCCAATCGCAGCAACATCAGAAGGCAAGCTGCAAACCACGGACCATGAGCACAAAAAATTACCCAACCCCTCGATTCCTCCCAAATCGTGACTGATTGATAAGAGCAACAGGTAAGGGCCCATTTGTGTGCTGTTATGTGGGAAGTAGTCGCCCAGAGCTGTGTTTCTAGGATGTTAAGATGCTGCAACACTCTTGGTCTATGACTTCACCGGAGTGAGATGCTAACAAGATACTTTTAATCAAAAGGCAGCTGAACATGCAGTAAATTTCAAAATGGGACAGTGATAGTTCATGTGGAGCTGCTTTCTGAGTGCGCTACAGACAAACCAAGTGTGAATTAGGACGCGTGAAACGCACACATGGCTTCATCCCACGGATTCCGCCCTCAGATGTAGAACTTTGCAGACTCCCGTGGGCAGGGGCCCAGGGAGGCGGATCTGGGAGGAGCCCCTCCGGGTCAGCTGCCAGGGAGAGGACCAGGCTTCCCGGGCACAAGGGGCCTCTGGCCCGAGCGTCAGGGCCGTGTCTGTGTGCGGGCGGGCGGAGGCGCCCTCGCCTCTGCAGCGCTTGTGACGACTCAGCACGTCTGATGTTCTCCTGTTGAGGGATGAAGCTGGGCCCGAGGATGGAGCCTGACTTGGATACCCCCCAACACCAGCGTTCTTGCTCACCGAATCCGAAGCCCAAGCCTTGGACGTGGTATCAATCCTGCCCGCATGCCCTGCCATGGGGCACACGTGATGACTGTGGCTATATGCTCAGAAGTGCTTACGGTTGGTGGAATGAGTGCTCTGCTCCCACCATCTCAAGAACCCTAATAATTTTGAACCAGGGACTTCACGTTGTCATTTTGCACTGGGGCCCCAAATTATGTGACTGGCTGCTCCCTGACCTCACCGGGGCCGACCATGGGCCCTTGGCCGGACTTTTCAGGGTGTTGCAGTTGCAACCTGCTCACTCTTCTGTCAGAGATACGCTTCCTTTGTGACCCAGCATCACCTAACCAGGTACAATGTCATCTGTCACTGGACATTTCTATGCCCTCCTGCCTTAGACGCATCCAGAACAGGATCCCATAAAGACACTGAGGCCCCAGGGATGGGTGCTGAGTCACCCATGCTGACCCAGCAGGAGCGAAGGGAGGGAGGATGGGGGTGGTGCATCCATGGTCTGGAGGTGGGGAACAGAGCTGTGAAGAGCCTGGTGTCACCATGGGCTGCTCCTAGCCTCCAGGCAAGGCAGCAACACTCCTGGGTCTGAGCACCAACAGGTGAGCTGCCGAGGTACACACGGATGGCCCCCGCTCCGTTGCTTATGGAGATTGAAAACAGAAAGAGCAGAGGAAATATAAAATCATGCTTTTCAATTCATGCTTTTAACTCTAAAATCCCTTTTTACACATTTAGCTGTATTTTATATTTTTTAAATTAAAATTTATCAATTCCCTGATTCCCTTATGTATGCGCCTGTGTGTGCAAGAAGAGAGAGGGAGAGGGAGAGATCTACGATGCATGCTCCAGACACATGGGCAGCCTGGAGTGACGGCTGAGAAGGAGCCCCTCCCTGTCTTTGGGGCCCAGGGTTGGAAAGCATCACAGGATGGACGCGACCCTCTTTCTGAGAGTCTGCTGCTCGAGCACTGAGTTCTCAAGATCAGCTCCTCCTAGGGCTCAGATGCTATGGCAGGCACAAGATGGCAGGTCCCCACACCCTCGCCCCCGTCACAGCTGCCCCCCGAGGTGAGCGCCCAGTGCTTTACCCTCTGCAGACATGCACAGCATGGAATCAAGTGTGTCTTCCGAGCAGCCCTGGTCCTCCTGACCACACTGCATCTGCTTTTGCCCTTTTTCTGCCTAATTTTTCCCGGTATCTGCCTGTGGAGCTGCTGACTCCCATAACTAATTATCAGAGCCCGAGTCTGATCCGCAAACATCAGGCTCTAACTCCTCATATTAAAAACAAACGTAGCCAATCTTATGACTTGAAGTCCAACTTTAAATTGGAAAAAGTTTAATGTCTCTACTCGATCAGACCCAGGGCAGGAGGAAAAATCATCATTTACAAGTTCCAGCTGTGGGCTTGCAACGTGCTAATGGTACTCACCTGCAGCCCCACGTGAACTAATTAAAACTCTTAATTATACTTTTTCACACAAAGTGGAAGATTTTAGAAAATGGATTCTGTGTGGCTGGCGTTTCTAAGCGTCCCTGAGCAAAGGCAGAGCCAGCCATTCCGGCACGAGGCCTATGCGGAGCGGGCAGCCCTGTCCTTCCCACCTCCTCCAGCCCAAGAGTCTGCTCCCTCCCCATCCTTTGTCCTTCGGGGCCAGGAGGGCATGGAGCCCGTTCTGAGTTCACACACGCCCACCATGCATCCCTTCACTTCTCCCGCCCGGAGCCGGTAGAACGGCTGGCACAGAAGGGGACCTCGGGGCCCTATGCCTGTGTCCTGCATTCACGGGGCAGCCAGGGCTCCCGCTTTTGCAAGGCTGTCACCTCCTGTTGTCCACACTGAGTGCGTCTCCTCTCTCTGCTCCCCCCTGCTCCTCCTCCCCTCCTCTCCTCCCCTCTCCCTGCTCCTCCCCTTCCCCCACCCACCCTGCACACAGTGGGCTCCTTGTGGCCGCACCCCCTTCACCATGTGCACGCCTGTCACGGTTTTTTGGAACAGAGAAAATGCTCGTTATTTCACAGAAGGGACAGATCAGACGTGACCCCTGGGGAGGTGATTGCAGTCTGGGGCAAGTTTAGTTCCCAGGAGACCCGCAGGGAGGGAGGGGCTTCCTAGAGGGTGCACTGGGGGCAGGCAGGGACAGGCCAGGGATGCAGGCAGGGCCCACCTGGCCCACCTCCAGTGGGAGGGACGCTAGGCTGCAGGCGCTGTCTCAGGCCTGTCATCTCCTGGGTAGCTGGGACACCAGGCTGCCTGGCCAAGCTCAAGGCCACCGGGGGGTGAATGGCAAAACCACGGAATGGCCACGTCCTTCTCCCAGCAGTGACTCACCTTTACTCTCTCGCTGGCCCAGAGCTGGAGGCTCCCAGGGAAGTGACAAGAGCCGCCTGGGGAGCCCCCAGGGGAGGCCCAGCCTGAGAAGCTCCTCATGACCACCCGTGTCAGAGGCGTGCCCTCGGGGACCGCGAGGAGCATCCGTACCTCTGCTGAAACAGGGGAAGCATGGACCACCTCCAGAGAAGGATTCAGTCACAGTGAAGGAAGAGGGAATCTCGGGTTTCCTGCTCCTTAGGTGGATTGGGGGAGAGCCAAGGCCTGATGAGGGTGGAGGCCGTGTTTGCTGGAAACCGAGGAAGGATGCACTGAAGCTCTGGAGGGTGGGGAGCATGGGGCAGGAATGGGGTGGACGGGTGTGACGGATCAGCCACCAGAAATGGCTGGGACGTCTGTCCCTCTTTCCATGCTCTGGGATTATGTCTACTGTGTTATAGCTGCAGCCAGACCCCCAGCCAGAGGCACAGGCCGGCAAAACAGAGCCAGCGTTCGGCCAGCAGGACGAAGGGCGAGCCCTGGACGAGAAGGAGCCCAGGGGTACGCTCCTTAATGTATGGAGACATCCAGAGTCCTCCGGGGCAGCAATTAAAATAGGTATTGTTCTTGAAACCTCGTTACAGTGCATTGTTCAATAAACATCTCTAAGGAGAATGAATAATGCGGTCATCCTTCAACTGAGGACTCGGACCTTCGAGATCTCTTGGGAACTAAATGCTCAGGGGATAATGGTGTAGCTAGAGCTGTAGCTTGGGAAAGCCGGTCTCGGAAGCAGCATGACGCCCTGGGAAAGGGAAGGCCAGCAGGCTTCCTGGACAGGACAGAGCCCCGGCCGCGTGGAACCACTGGGACAGCAGCGCGGGCCTCCCTCCCCTAGCTCCTCACGTCTGCCTCATGGGGCGCAGAGTCCGGAACGGGCTTCCCGCAGCAACGCCAGCAAGGTGGGAAGTGATTCACAAGGTTGCTCTCTCCCCTGCAACTGCCCATCTACACAGCTGTGGCTGGGCTGAAATGCGTGGGAAAACAGTTGTAATAATGACCGGAGTGACGTCCCAAGGACCTACTGGAAGTGATCTCCTTAAATGTCAGCACCATTCATCTTTAATGAGAAAACAAAACCTCCCGGCATTATTAGTCTTTGGAATTATAGAACACATTGGTTGATATTCTGTCATTTTCAAAACCAAGTAAGGAAGGACCATTAAAACACTGGATTTGATATAATTTGCCTGGTCCAGGTCTCCAGGAGCGCCTGCTGCCATCTGTAACCGCTGCTGGTGGGTTGGTAACAACGTCACCGTGTGATGTATGGCCCAATATCTCCCGTCCAGCTGGCAAGACACATTCTGGGGATTCAGGCTGGGTAAGTCAGGTCAAAAAAGTTATCAAGATAGACAGTATGATAGAAAGATGGAAGACGGTTTTCGATAAGATGCTGAGAATTCAATGTTTTACATTGTTTCTTTTTCTCAAGTGGTGGGAAAAGGAGGTGTGGGCACCTTGGGGAATGAGCGGAACACGGAGCAGAGACCGTTGCTGGAGTCGGGAGCCCCCAGACCTGGGCACTGCGCCCCTCTGACAGGTCCCGGCCCCACCCCCCTCTCCCCAAACCTGGGCTCCAGCTTACTCGCCTGGAAGGGGACAGCTCGTCATCCCTTGGACCGTGAGGTTCGCTGGGGAGTGGCAGAGGGCTGCCAGGATAACGGGAACCCCGTTCGTGTGACCTGGGCCTCCACCTCTCCATCTCTGTGCCGTTGCAAATCCACTAAGAAAAAGAGTTAACTGACTTCCAAATAGAGGTTCGCATACAACCTCTATTTGGAAGTCAGTTAAACACCATGAAACCTACAGGAAGACGTGGACCAGCAGGTGCCATGCTGAGGAGTGTGACATCATAATTACAGGCGTCTGGTCAGATGCGTTCATGTGAAGCTGGCGACTTATGCAAAAGCCACTGACTGTGGACAGACAGTTGTTTCAGAGTGGGGACATCCATCCCACATTCTTTGAGGAGTGTTTGAGCAACCACCATGTGGGGAATATTATCATTAGCGGGGGAGGAAACGGGGAAAAATCCCTAACCCTAGGCATAAACCCCTCTGCACTGCTTAACTGATAATCACAAATACATACTTAGGTTATATATAATCGTATTCTTCTAAATGTAAATCTGTGTAATTATAGCTATATAAATAATTATATGGTACATACAATTTATATTGTATTTCTATAATCTGCGAGTGAACTTTGTGTTCTGAGGGAAGTTGTTTCTGGATCTGCTGGGCTGTGTCCTCATCAGAGTAAGTTATATAAACGTTCCACCCTCATCCCAAAGCATCTAAACCTTTGGTGTTGATTAAGTCTTACAGCTTATTTCACTAAACCTCATGTGGGGACCACAGAGACATCTCACACCCTGCACCAAGTGTGCCCGAGACGCTTTCTGCGGCCGAGCTAACATATCACTGAAGCTGGAGCACGAACCTTAGCTCCTTTTCCAAATCCCATTCTGCTTGTTACGTCACTTTGCCAAGAGCATGCTGCGTGTCCCATGGAAACCATTCTCACGGCACCGAGACTTCACCGCACAAAGCAACATCCCAGTGCACGACTCTTTGATACACATCCACACTTTACCAACCGCATTTTTTAAAAGCCTGTATTTAAACACTGGCAATGAGCACTGAGATCCTTGAAAATAATGTGAGCTGGATGCAGCATTAAGAATTCGGTTAGTTATTTTAATTTTATTTCTTATTATGGAATACGATGAAAAGGAAAGCTCAACATTCTTCAGAAGCCGGCATTTCCAAATTCTCTGGAAAGTGTCTGTTTTCTAAAACTAAAGTGCAAGTGGGGAGGTACACACAGAGCCAGCGAGATCCACAGACTACATCACACACATCGAGGGAAGCCAACTCACCATAAACACTGGTGCCCAGTGACCTTTCAGACTCACAGGTAAAATGTCTCTCAGAGAAAACATAATAAATTTTACGTTTCTGGTTGTCCCTTTGGAGCCACAAACCCTGACTTCAAGAAACAGGCACCATCCTTAGGAGCAGGAGCGTCAACCACGGGACTGCTTCATCCGGGAGCACTGGGGAGCTCTGGTGGCCTCCTGCCCACACGTTCCCAGTGACTCCTTGGCAGTGTGCTCCGTAATGTGCTTATGGTCTCCCCCAGACAGCACTCCTCAACCTGCAGGGTCCATGCAGGCAAAGCTTAGCCTTCAGCTGGGAGTAAGCTCTGCAAATGGAACAGAAGCTGAGGCAGTTCAGTGGATGGCCAGCCCCTTCCAGTCCTCCAGCCCCAACACAGGTGTGTCAGCACACAGGGCCTGAACACGCATGCACACAGACAGGTGTGCACGCACAGGGATGTAGGTGCATGCACGTGTGTGCACACGCATGAAATGCACATGGGGGCACACGCATGAACGCACAGGGATGTAGGTGCATGCACGTGTGTGCACACGCGTGAACGCACAGGGATGTAGGTGCATGCACATGTAGGCACACGCATGAACGCACAGGGATGTAGGTGCATGCACATGTAGGCACACGCATGAATGCACAGGGATGCACACATACACTTATGCACACCAGCATATGCACACATGCACACAGGCATCACAGACACACGCACGCTTGCACACACATTTGTGCACATGCGTACACATGCACACACACAAAACATGCACACATATACACGTGCATAAATATACCTATGCCCACACATACACGTGCATACACATACACATGCACACATATACACGTGCACACATACACACGCGGACATGTATATACCATGGATGTGCACTCCGGTGTACATGCATGCACGTGCACACACACAGGCATGCATGGGGACATGCATGCATGCACACAATTACACGTGCACACATGTACATGTGCACATATACCTGTGCACACACTTACACGTGCACACACTTACACGTGCACACATGTATACACCCATGTGTATGCACACCGATGTACGTGCATGCACGTGCACACACACAGGCATGCATGGGGACATGCCTGTGTGCACACACACGTGCACACATGTACAATGCACATATAGCTGTGCGCACACTTACATGTGCACACACGTACACATGCACACATGTACACATGCACATATACCTGTGCACACA
>NW_028020525.1:0-678 GCF_054177405.1 Leptonychotes weddellii
CTCGGCCTGGGGGCTCAGAGTGGAGCCCACGGCTGGCTCTCCTGGGTCTGCAGCTCGCCGCCCGCCGATTGGGGACCTCGTGGCCTGCACCGGGTGGCTGGTCCCTTAGAGCGACTTTTATATACACACATATGTGTATCTGTCCACTTCTCTGGAGAACGCAGGTCGGCGTGCCTGGTCGTCCTGCAATGGGTGTTCCGTGGCAGCCGCCCCAGGCTGGTGCCCTTCTCCAGGACCCAGGGGGCCCTTGTCTTCCGTCCCAGTGTCACTGACCCCTACCTTCCTCTTCCCTGGTCCTTGTCCTCATTTTGCTGGCCTTCCTCGTCTGAGAAGTGTCTCCTGAAAGCCGACTGGTTGGGACCCTCTCCTGATGGGGGTCTGACCAGGTGGCCCATCCTGGCTTGGCCACAGGGCTGCCCGTTGCTTCTGATGTTGTTGTAACAGCTGGGCCAATCCCTGAACCTCTGTGTCCCTCAGGCCGTGTCCGGGTCCTGAAATTCCATCATGTCCCAGTCAGTGACCCTGTCAGTCCGTAAGTGTGTCCGTGTGTCCCTGCACCTGGCATCCCCTTCTCCTTCTGCTGTCTCCGAGGTGGTCCACATGCCCCGTGCCATTCCCTTTAACGCAGGGCCGCGGGGGGCTCATGTGCATCTGGGCAGGTGTGTTCTTCATGGGGGA
>NW_028020526.1:0-678 GCF_054177405.1 Leptonychotes weddellii
CTCAGAAAAAGAGATTCTTTTTAAAATATTACTGCTCATTGACAATGTACCTGGTCACCCAAGGGCTCTGATGGAGATGTATGATGAGATTAATGTTGTTTTCATGCCTGCTAATACAACATCTATTCTGCAGCCCATAGATCAAGGAATAATTTCAACTTTCAAGTCCTATAATTTAAGAAATACATTTCTTAAGGCTCTAACTGCCACAGAGTGATTCCTCTGATGGACCTAGGCAAAGTAAATTGAAAACCTTCTGGAAAGGAATCTCTATTCTAGGTGCCATTAAGAATATTTGTGATTCATGGGAAGAGGTCAAAATAGCAACATTAACAGGACTTTGGAAGAAGTTGATTCCAACCCTCGTGGGTGACTTTGAGGGTTCAACACTTCAGTGGAGGAGGTAGCTGCAAGAAAGAGCAAGAGAACCAGAATTAGAATTGGAGCCAGAGATGTGGCTGAATCGCTGTCATCTCATGATAAAACCTGAAAAGACAAGGAGTTACATCTTACGGATGAACAAAGAAAGTGGTTCCTCGAGATGGAATTTACTCCCGGTGAAGATGCTGTGAAGATTGGAAATAACAACAAAGGATTTTAGGATATTCCATAAACTTAGTTGCTAAAGCAGCTGCAGGGTTTGAGAGGATTGACTCCCAATTTGGAAACAAGTTCTGC
>NW_028020527.1:0-678 GCF_054177405.1 Leptonychotes weddellii
AATACTGCTGGCTCCCTCCCCAATAGCCATTCCGTAATTCTTCATTCTTGCTGGAGAACTACAACTTTATTTGGATATTTATTGTCCCCATACACAAAGAAGGTGGCCTCACCCCAGCTTCAAAAGGAGAAATGATTATTCTAAGCTAATCACAGAACCTGATTTACCAGTGACTGGTTTAGGAACAAGCATGCGATATTACCTAGCCTATAAAATGTTAGAGGAAATTCACTGCAAGCCTCTGAGTTTCCTTCTTATTTAAAAGAAACGTATAGGGGGGACCTCGGTGGCTCAGTCGTTAAGCGTCTGCCTTCAGCTCAATTCATGATCCCAGGGTGCTGGGATTGAGCCCCGCATCAGGCTCCCTGCTCCGCAGGAAGCCTGCTTCTGCCTCTCCCACTCCCCCTGTTTGTGTTCCCTCTCTCACTGTCTCTCTCTCTGTCAAATAAATGGATAAAATCTTAAATAAATTAGGGGGCAGAGCAAGATGGCGGAGAAGTAGGAGACCTGGATTTCGTCTCCTCTCAGCAATTCAGCTGGATAGGGATCAAACCATTCTGAACACCTACAAACTCAACAGGAGATTGAAGAAAAGAAGAGCAACAACTCTCTCATCAGAAAAGCGACCACTTTCTGGAAGGTAGGACGGGCGGAGAAGTGAATCCGAGGCGATATTCG
>NW_028020528.1:0-678 GCF_054177405.1 Leptonychotes weddellii
AATAATAATAATAAACCATGGAAACATGGGATATTCAAGAGATGAGAACTAAAGAGGGGGGAAGGCCCTGAAATAGCTAGAAAGACCTTTATGGGTATGCTGGACAGCAAAATAAACTTTAGTCTCTGAATTTTACACGACCACCCTGGACCTTGTCATCTATTAAAAAAAAAAAAAAAAATCACTGGCTTATGTATAAAAATGTGCCTAACCAGGAAGAGCTAGAGTTTGCATAATTTTGAGAGAGACCACACTTTTTCAAAGATAAAGATAAAGGTATAGATAGATAGATATAATATCTATATTAAAAACTTGACAGCAGCAAAATTTTTTTAAAAGGTTAATTTAACTTAATGAAAAATGGATTAGGGACATTTCCATAATGTCCTTGGCAAAAGGAAACCAAAAACTGATTTCAAGCACAACTTTAAATACTGAGAATTTGGCAAATAAAAAATTAATAATAATAAAAAGACAGTTGGATAAAGCCCTTTCTCCCCCCCCTCCACTGGCATTCAACATCCCCCTGAAATGAGCACCACATACTCATCCAATTTATCCAATATCCCCCCTCCCACACCTTCTTTCAAAAATCTAAGCTTTACTAATTTACAGAAGAGAGGAACTTTCCATTAAAAAGAAGTCAGTTTATAACAAGAATTTGTTTCCAAAATGTCC
>NW_028020529.1:0-678 GCF_054177405.1 Leptonychotes weddellii
AAGATTCAAGGCCCTCCACATCCCTGAAGTTTCTAGAGGGCCACTGGTCTGGAGCATGCCAGGTCATCCCTCTAAGGTAAAGGACAGATTATTCCTTATCATATTTAACACAGTTAATGGTAACACCACTAATGCCTGGTCATCCTTTTATTCTAGAGGCAACATGTTTACATTTAGGAGACCATTTCCAGTGATTGACTGGAGCCCAGAACAGAACAGGGCTCTGTAGTAGCTCCACCACATCCAACAGACCCTCCGGCTGTAGAGGTCACCGTGGTGGGAAAAGATTCAGAGTGGTGTTCCTGCTGGTAAGCCCCCAAAGGAGAGTCACAACACAAACCCCTGGGTTCCTGATCAAGCCATGCTATCTACTGCAAAGAAGCGTATCCTATTAGGGGATAGCTCCTGGCTCGCTACTGGGCTTTAGTAGAGACAGGGCTCCTGACATGGGACATCAAATGTCCATGGGGTTATCGGGAACTGCCCGTCATGAGCTGGGTTCTATCAAACCAATCAAGGGATAAGGTCAGGACTTACAGCTTTAATTACCCTAAGATAGAAATCCTATGTCCCAGATCAAGAATGAGCAGAACCGAGTGCTGCACAAGGCCTGTGAGCAAGTGGTTCAGCTCTCCACGCCATCCACAGTCTTGCTTCTACCTCTCCCTTTACTCACAC